>NW_024962335.1:10192504-10282395 GCF_019238085.1 Lagopus leucura
TTGCGGGCTTTGGCGCCGCCCGCCGCCTTCTTCGGCTTCTTGGCGGCGGCCTTGGCGGCGGGGGCCGGGGAGGCGGCGGGCGCTGCAGCAGGAGCGGTCTCGGCCATGACAGCGGTGCGAGCAGCACTAGAGGCGGAGGCCGCAGCGCTCCCATTTATAGCAGCGCAGCGGGCGCTGATTGGTGCACGCCGCCCCGCCCCGCTCCGCTGCTGCTCGGCGCTCGACCGCTCAGCTTGTGTTTCTTCGGGGAGAATAAAGTGTGTTTTTTTTACTTTGTCTGTCACGAAATCGTTCTTTCTCTACATCTGAGGGAGCGTGGAGGGGTCTATTTTCACCTATGGTTGTCTTGTTCTAGAAAGAGTTGCGTTCGGGCGGAAAGATGACGATAAATCCCGGGTCCTGCAACCGAGCGGTCCTTCCGAGAGAGAAAGTTTTGTTTTTCTTCGTAAATTATATGTTGTCCTTTAATGCTAGCGCGAAACAACAAAGTCGGCTTCAATCTCCAAAGGGTCTTCTTTCCCCCTGAGTGGGAAGCGGGTAGCCAGGGCCTCGCTATTCCGAACCACACAGCTCCAAATCTGCCAAGGTAGCACAGCTGCCGGCTGCGGTGTCTGCGCGCTGTCCATCCCGCTGCAGTCTTCCGCCACTGCGAAAAGCTCCTTTGGGGATATTTCTCCCCAAACTTCCCAAGCTACAATTCCAAGCGTGTCTGTGTGACATAGGAGACGATGTACAGTTTATGTGCCTCCAAATGGGAGGCTTTCTCTGTAACCCTTAGCTGCTGTTAACGTGGTACGGGGCTCTTTAATGATAATGGCTGAACAGGGACACGAAGACCAAATGGGAAAACGTTTGTGTCAAATGATTGAGATGCATGGAAACCTCTGGCACACCGAAACAGGCCACATAACTAAAACATGCAGTGCTATTTATGTACAATATGTTGGTGTGATTCAGTAACTTGGAAATAATGGACAGAGTGCATCTGCAGGAGATGTGACAATGCCACTTCATGCATATTATGATGCCAGAATAGGAAGAAAACTCTCCATCTTTGCCCACTGCTCACTCAGCAGTTGCAGTCAAAGTCAGAGCAGTCTATGTACACAGAACCTTTGGCTGCAGCATGCAGTGATCCAAAGCTGTTTGGATCAAAGCGTGCACACTTCCCTGTCAGCTAACACTTTGTACGTATTTCAGTACTTGACAGGATTTCCTCATTCATTTATCTTGAAGTTTGCCCTTTCACAGCTCTTACCCATTATATTGCTGCATTTCTGCCTAATGTGTACAAATCGTTCTTGCATGATGCTGACCAGATGCTCAGCTCCATTGTTTCAGCAAAATGGAAGATATGTGACTGGGAAAAAAATAATAACAACACACTCCCTTCTGCCATTCCACCACAGGGAAGGTGAATAGAAATCTCTGTCTCTCCGACTTCTGCTTTCTCTCTGACCCTTCCTCATCACTGAAGTTTCCCAGCTGAGAGTTGTCCCTCAGGCAGGGAGGGTGGCTGAGATGGAAAATCCAGCAGATCTGGATGTTGGCCTTTCAAGCTGCACTAGAAGCAGGGTGGCTCATAGAGCGATGTTCCCCAGGGAATTTACAGTGGCAACATAACCATAAGCCAGATATACTTCATGTGGCAATAGGGGACATAGAAAACTGAGCAGTGAAATTGGTACTGTCTCATAAAGCTCCCCGAATCCAGGTGGATGAATTCTGCTCCATCACATGAAACCCTGTGTCCTCTGAAAACTAACCTTGTTACAGATTCCGCAAGATTAACCTCTTTACATTCACTAACTCTTCTCATATTGTGGTTCCAGTGCTCGGGTTGAGGCAGAAGCCTTTCTACCCCACAGTAAATCAGTTTCCTTCATTCTCTGCAACTCCTGTTTTGCAAGAGCAATAATGCAGCACAATAGAAGATTTTTCTCCAATCTGTAACTTGATCTTCTTGAGACTGCTTTCCTCTGGGTGTTAAAAATCTTCCACACACACAATCTGATGGAATACAGTGTGTGCCTAAAACCTATATAGCAGTGATCACTACAGTACCCACCATCTTCAGGGGAAGAGCCTCTCAGCATGTGCCAGAGCAGCACTGCAGCACATTGCTGCGATCCTCACTCCACTTTTGAAGCCATTGAACTCCATCAGTTTATATCCATCAAAAAAGGCTATTTCTCAACTCAAAACAATTTTTGTAATCATTTTGAGAGCTTCTGCTTGCTTGATTTTTTCTGATTATGTGTTTACTCCATGATTCCCCTTTTACTGTTTGGAAGGCAATATATTCTCTGCACAAGCAAGCAGCAAAGCCATGATGTTAGGAGGGAAAGCGTGTAAGTGCCAAAGAAGACCAAAGCATTCAAGACAAGGTGAATGCAGCACTACTTCATTCAATAGTGGTAGTGAAAGCACAAGGACAGTGACTTGCCCTCCTGCCCCATGTACAGCTCTTCCCTGCGTGTGATTAGCAGCAGAGAAGCTGGAAGTTATGCACCAGAATTTATCACTGTAGTCATATTCAGTCTTAATTAGGATATGCAGAAGCAGTACACATTTCCCTGCAATGCAGGCACAAAAAAAGAGCATATAGAGAGGATACTTGCTGGAGAGATTCTCCCTCCCTCCCTCCTCTTAACCATTTGCCATCACAGTTACAGCAAGCTCTACTGCCTCGGGTTAGATGAGGTGACCATCAAGAAATAATATAAATGCCAGAGCTGTTCTATGTTTGTTTCTGAGCACTTCTGAGCGTTGTTAGTACAATCACTGTGAGGCAGCTCAGGCTACAGAGCAAGATCCAAAAGCCCATTCGGAGCACTTCCAGCCAGTCTGATATAGATTGTTATAACCAATAACATATGCCTACTAACTTTAAAGAAAACATATCACAATTCAAACCAAATTCAAGCCTGCAAGATAGAGAAGAATTGCAAGATAAGGGCAATTTTCCATTTCTTTTCTTGTCTCTTTTATGTTACTTAACCTTGTGCTAGGTGATAAAGCATAGAGACCACCACCACTGACATCACTGGTCCTAGAGAGACCACTTTACAGAGATTCACTATTTATGCATTTCTGCACATACCCAGGGTAATTCTTCTTGAATTTATTTGCTTCTCTTCTCCCCTCTCTTTTAAGTTTTTCACCTGCCATTCATGTTTAAGCACACTTCTTGTTTCTACACCTTCCAAATAAGCAGATTCCACATCTGCTTTAGGGGTGGGAGAACTGAGAGTCACTTGTCCACACTTCTTAGAAATTAAATTATTTTGATCCTCCAACTTTTGTTTGGCTCAGATTTTCCACCCTCCTCCTGTTGAGTCAACGTGTGAACTCTCACCATTGCCTGAAAGTAGGAAAACAGTTCAGAGATGATTCATTTAATTTGACAGCAAAATAAATAAAATAAAACAAATAATACAACAACATTAAAAAAAATCCAATCAATCAGTTTGCTTATTTTCATTTCCAATTTGTTAGAAAGTTCAGCTCCCTCCTGTAGACACATAGGTCAAATGGGGATGTGAGTCCACAGATGGGGGTGGATCAGGGCATGAGGTAACACCTCACAGACACTCAGGATGGTTGAGGTTGGCAGCACCTCTGGGCCTCTCTACCCCAAACTCCACTCAAGCAGGGACACCCAGGGCAGAGTGCACAGGATCATATCCAGATGGGTTTTTGAGTATCTCCAGGGAAGGAGATCCTCCAGCCTCCTCTGGGCAGCTGGTACCAGTGACCTAAGTCTTTTATATCCACAAGCAAGTCGCAAAGCCCTAAGGGGGGCCAGTAGAAACAGCTATTTGCTCACTAAGGCAGCCAGTCTCACACTTGTGGCTGCTTCATCTTGGGCTTTCCTTCCCAGCCTGTTCAGAGCAGAAAGGCCACAGCAGTGTGTGCCTGGCTGCTGAGATAAATGTCCCCCTCCTCTCCCTGTGCTGATGATGTTCCCTGCACTTTTCCAGGAGGCCACTGGGATGCAGAACCTGCAAAGGAAATGAGTGGATTGGCACCCATGTCCAGCAGCTGAAGTGCTGCCCTGAGCTCAGTGTAAAAATAACTGCTGACATCACAGGGGCTGGGCAAGGAGACGTATTTGGAGAATGGTTGAAGGAGGATGGGTACTTCTAGCAGGTTCTTTCATCACCTTCATCTTGAGCATATGCAAGATGTGCTATGTACAGAGCTCAGACCCTGAATCCATTTGTCTTTCTTGTTCCTTTTCCACTGGACACCACTGTAGTTTTCCACTGGTGGTCAATTTCCAAGAGTTTTTAAAAATTACCAGTGAACAACATTTATAGAATGGCTTAGGTTGGAGGGGACATTAAATGCTTTCTAGTTCCAACCCCAGGTCTTTCCCTCTTTCTTCCTGGTATGTATTGAAATGAGAATTTCCTGTGACAGCTGCTCTATGCAGTGAAAAAAAAAAAAAAAAGAAAAATTTTGTTCCAGAGATTCCCATTGGTCTACTGGTACCTCTTCTTCACCAATATATGTAAAGAAAAAAACACTGTGGCCTCAAAGACCAAATCAATGCTCCTCACATCAAGCCTCTGAAAATCAGCATGAAACACACTTAGAAATGGCAAAGCCTCAACCTCCTATTGTGACTGAGCCCAGAGCAAAGAAATTTAAAATCACAGCCTGATTAGTGCTACTAAAGCTGTGCTGGGTCACAGGGCAGCTTCAGGAAGCACTCACTGAAAGTACTGGTCACCTACAATCATCACCTACCCATTTAGCAATTTGTTTCCTTGTGAATCAAAAGGGTTTATGCTAAGGTGACTCTAAAACGCATTGAGTTTTCATTAAATATTGCTGCAGAACAGCCAGAAAGTATCAGCTGCCTGCAGCTTTGGGTTGGTACCAGAGGTCCTGAATTCAAACTGATGTTATTTTTGAATGTACATCAGGAAATGCATCAGCCTCCATATGCTTCCTGAAATATGAAAGGCAGTGAGAAGTAGGTAGCCTGATTGCTAACACCTCCTTACAGCCTACTGTGCTAGAGAGAAAAAGTCCCTTACCGTGGAGGAGATTTTGGAGAAAGTGACTGTTGGTTGTTTTTTTTGTTGGGCTACCTCATAACAACTTAGCATGTGAACAACTTACTACAGAACTGCTGAAGAAAAAATAGTGCTTCAGGTGCAATACTTCTTCCTTCAGCCTCTCTAAAGAAGCACAAAGGGGAGCAAAATACTTGCTTTCTGAGCTTTGATCCAGTTCCCCATTCAAGCAAGGGTCTATGACAAGAGGCCATGTCCATCTTCCCTGCCCAGTTCCCCTTCTTCCAGCCTGCAGAGCTGCATCAGATGTGAAAAAGTTTTACTAGAGCTCTAACATTCAGTACAAAATGCTGCCACCTGATCTGAACAGTCACTCAGTCTCAGACGTGCCAGAAGTATGAAATAAAACCAGCTTAGAAATGAGCCCAAGAACACTCCAAGAGATGTCAGTGTTTATAAGCTTAGCCTCATGGATTTGGATTAAAATCTGACATAAGTATCAAGAATTTGTTTTGTTCTTAAAGGCAAAATCCACAAGCAGTCTCCAAGGCAGCTTTGTCAAATTCAGTATCTGCTCCCAGAGGTACATACATTTGGTGGCAGGATGCTCAGTGTGCATTGCTGTGGCCTGTAGCACATCCTTCTTGCACATCTTTGAGCGCGCTGCCCTCAAAGACAAGGATGTTGAGGAGAGCTGGCGGCTCTTCAAAGATGCCCTTCTGGAAGCACAAGAGGTCTCCATTCCTCTGAATAAGAAAGTGGGCAGGCGAGGTAGGAAACCGGCTTGGCTCAGCAAGGACCTGCTGAGAGAACTGAGGGCAAAGAAAGGGGTGTACAAGCTCTGGAGACAAGGCTGTGTCACCTGGGAAGAGTACAGGAATGCCGTCCGGACTTGCAGACGTGGGATCAGGGAAGCCAAGGCGCAGGCAGAACTGAACTTGGCAAGGGACGTGAAAAACAATAAGAAAACCTTCTACAGGTACATTGCCCAGAAGAGACAGGCCAAAACGGGCGTACCTACTTTGGTAAATTTAAAAGGAGAACTGGCTTCAACAGATGAAGAGAAAGCTGAGGTGCTGAATGAGTTCTTCACCTCGGTCTTCACTGGTGGCCAGGATTCTAGTCTTTTTCACGTTCCTGAGCCCTGCATCCCCAAACCTCTATGTGGGGACCAAGGAGGTAAATCCCTCCCCACTGTAAGGGCAGAGCAAGTCCGAGAGTGCCTCCTTAGACTGAATGAATACAAGTCTATGGGGCCGGACGGCGTGCATCCCAGGGTCCTGAAGGAGCTGGCTGAGGTGGTTGCCGAGCCGCTCTCCATCATATTTGAGAAGTCGTGGCTGTCAGGTGAGGTCCCGAACGACTGGAGGAAGGGTCACGTCACTCCCATATACAAGAAGGGGAGCAGGGAGGACCCGGGGAACTACAGGCCGGTGAGTCTCACCTCCGTGCCTGGGAAGATCATGGAACAGATCCTCCTGGACAACATGCTCGGTCACATAAAGAATGAGCATGTGATCCGAGACAGCCAGCACGGCTTCACCAAAGGAAGGTCATGCCTAACTAATCTTGTGGCCTTCTATGATGGAGTGACGGCATTGGTGGACGAAGGGAAGGTGACCGATGTCATTTACCTGGACCTGAGCAAGGCCTTTGACATGGTCCCCCACCACATCCTCGTCTCCAAATTGGAGGGAAGTGGATTTGATGGGTGGACGACCCGATGGATAAGCAATTGGTTGAAAGGCCGCAGACAGAGGGTGGTGGTCAATGGCTCTATGTCCAGGTGGAGGCCGGTAACAAGTGGTGTCCCCCAAGGGTCTGTCTTGGGACCGGTGCTCTTTAACATCTTTATTAATGACATCGATGAGGGAATTGAGTGCACCCTCAGCAAGTTTGCTGACGACACCAAGCTGAGTGGTGCGGTTGATACGGTGGAAGGAAGGGATGCCATTCAGAGGGACCTCGACAGGCTGGAGGGCTGGGCTCGGGTGAACCTGATGAGGTTCAACACGGCAAAGTGCAAGGTTTTGCATTTGGGCCGGAAGAACCCCAGGCACCTGTACAGGCTGGGAGGAGCGGTCCTTGAGAGCAGCTCGGCAGAGAAGGACCTGGGGGTCCTGATGGACGAGAGACTGAATATGAGCCAGCAGTGCGCTCTGGCAGCTCGAAAGGCAAATGGGATCCTGGGCTCCATCAGGAGAGGGGTGGCCAGCAGGGACAGGGAGGTGATTGTCCCTCTCTACTCGGCTCTTGTGAGGCCCCATCTGGAATACTGTGTCCAGGTGTGGAGCCCTCAGTACAAGAAAGACATTGAGATTTTGGAAAGGGTCCAGAGGAGGGCGACTAAGATGATCAGGGGGCTGGAGCACCTCCCCTATGAGGACAGGCTGAGGGAGTTGGGCTTGTTCAGCCTGGAGAAGAGAAGGCTGCGGGGTGACCTCATTGCAGCCTATCAATACCTGAAGGGAACCTACACCCAGGAGGGGAGTAAACTCTTCAAAAGGGCTGATAACAGCAGGACTAGGGGAAATGGTTTTAAGTTGAAGGAGGGAAGATTTAGGTTGGATGTTAGGGGGAAGTTCTTTACTAGGAGAGTGGTTAGGCCCTGGAACGGGCTGCCCAGGGAGGTTGTGGATGCCCCATCCTTGGACGTGTTTAAGGCCAGGTTGGACGGGGTCCTGGGCAACCTGATCTGAATGTGTATGTTTGGTGGCCCTGCTAGGCAGGGGGGTTGGAACTACATGATCCTTGGGGTCCCTTCCAACCCGGGTGATTCTGTGATTCTGTGATTCTGTGATCTGGCCTAAACACTGCTAACAGCCACCTTCAGCTGGAGTTCTCTGCACCTAACATGAAGCACAGATCACAGACAAGCTGCATTTATTTTATCCACAATCTGTTCCATTTCCCAAACTTCCCACCATACCAGCCTACATGGGATGTAGGAAGCAAGCTGGATTTTTCCTTTCTTGCACCTTGTTATCATAAATATACATCCATCTATCCAACTATCCCAATTATTACTTCTACACAGCAATCTGCACCCGTTAAACAAACAAACAAGATTTTCCAGTGTAGCTAGCAGCATTTGGTCTCTAAAGACGAAGAAGATGGAGCAATTAATAAAATCAAATATAAATTTCGATTGATCGTTAAAGCGAGTGGTTACAAGTCCGTTTAGGAAGGGAGGAACTTGCTAAGTAGGAAGGTGCCACCCTCATACTGCTGCTTCCCAGCATGGTTCTGTGGCTGGGAGCAGGGCTGGGCTGTCTCATTGCAGCGGGAAGGACATCGCGAGAGACAAAACAGGTCTGGGCTGCAGCACTGGATTGTTAACTAAAAACACTCCAGTGTGCACTTTCCTGCATGGCTTTGTGATCCTGCTGCCAGACTTGTTCCTGCAGCTCATCTCTAACCTGAAGAAACCTGCACAGAAACCAGCGCGGCCCGCACAGCCCTTGGTTCCATTGTCTAGTAGGATACCGTTGCTGTAGTCACCTCAGGGATTGCCAACATCTGGCTGCTATGCAAATGAAGTCATTTGCAAGCGTTCTTAATTCTCATCAGCCCTCCTCAAAGCACGGATAGAGGGTTGCAAGGGTCAGCAACTGGCAAGGCACAGGAGAGCCAGAAAGTGGATGTAAAGAACATCCCAACAGCTGGATACACCTCCCCTCCTAACACTGAGCTCAGCACAGATGTTGCAGCAGTACCTGCATGAGTGATGTTTAGGAGTTACAGAAGGAAACCTTTCCTAATACCTCCTCCATATATTGCATCATCAGAGTGTGCAGCTCCAGGCTGGAAAGTTCTGGGGCTTTTGGAGGTGGAGATGCTCTGAGCAAAAGCATCCTTGCTCCCAGCACCCCAGCAAAGGGTGAAACAGTGACTCTGCTCTCCTAAATGCAGCTTTGATACCTCTTGTGTTATTCCCAGTTCTCAGCTTGAATGAGGCCTCAGGTTCACATTGCATGTCTGCTGGTAATTCACTGATAGAAAACCTTCTCTAAATATACAACTGTACCAGCATTTTAACTAGCTGTATTGTCTGCAGAGCCCATCGTCTCACTGTTCACCTCTTTTTTCAAGTCATTTAGTAGCCATGTTCTGTAGCCCAGATCCTAGTGCAGACTCCCGCAGGCTTCAAAATTGACCTTTTCCTATTTAAAGTCCTATGCTTTTTTTTTTTTTTTTTTTTTTTTTTCCAGTCTTTGATCTCATATTTATCCATGCTTGGTTTTCCCTTTTATCTTTCTGCTGAGTTTTAAGATCTTTTCAGAGAGGCTTTGTAAAAAGGCCTTGGAAACTCAAGCAAATCACAATGACCAGGTCACACTTCTCCACATACTGGATGACCCCATCAAAAAAAAAAACCTCCACTATGTTTACAAGGCAGGACCTGCCTTCAAATGCTGAAACTATGCCTATTTGATTGAAAAAGCTGTATTTATCCAGGAGGTTATGCTGAGCCTTGTTACAGCTCCACTGGTGTGGCTGACATAGCCACAGCTGCAGCCCTGTGACCTGACAGGCTCTTAGGCAGGGCTTTTGCTGCTGCGACAGATGGAGGATTTAGTAATAGCTTTGATTTTTTAACTAGTGACTCATCTGATCCCTTGTGGGATGGCTCAGTTATATTTTATCCACTAGAGTTTATATTGCACTTTTTAGTGCAGACACACCTGCAGCTTTTTGAATGATGTTTCCTTACCCTCAGCTCACTCTGCTGTTATCAGTGCCTTTTCAAGCCTTTCTGTGTAAGTGGCATCTCTGCCATTGCCTCCCCAGCATGATCAATCACTTCAGCCATCTCCATCCACCTGTGAAAACTTAATACTCCCAGCTGTTCCTTTGAGTTTCTTTCCGCCAGGTTAAGGTTTCTAAAGAGCCTACCACATCAGCATCTTTCTTTAAAGTAAGGAAGGAGATAACTTCCACTTTTTTCTCTGAATTGACTTGAGTGAGGTTCACGAGGTTGTCTTATGAGTCTGGATGACCCAACTGGCTTCTCCAAGCAAGTAGCAAGAGGCACTATTTGGTTGCTCAAAATGCTGCAATCAAACACTAATAGAGAGACTCATGGAATCACAGAACTGTTACAATCACCTAGTCCAACCTCCAGCCCATCCCCACCATGCCCAATAACCACATCCCTCAGTGCCACATCCACATGGTTCAGGAACACCTTCAGGGATGGTGACTCTACCTCCTCCCTGAGCAACCTGTGCCACTGTAGCACTGCTCTAAGAAGATATTTCTCCTCATCCTCTAAGCTTTTTTGCTTCTTGGGATGATGTCATCTTTAGTAAGCGTTTTTTAAAACTGCATGTTTGCACACCAAGAGGTCATTTGATCACGCCCCATCTTTATGGCTTCTGCTCATGTTTTTGGATCTGCAGATGCGCGGAAGTATATTCTCTCTCAGATTTCCTTTCCTCCCTTCCATGTTCTGATCAGGAGATGTTAGGAAACAGGACAAACCCACCTGAGTCAAGAGCTGCTGACCATCTTCATTCTCTCTTTAAACTGTTTCAGGGACATTAGGCAGCAGAGTGCACAGAACGCATCTGAACCAGGAGCCTGGGAGACGTGCTAACTATATTAATAAAGGAAGTGTATCTTTGAAACTCTGCAGTTGCTCCAAACAGCTTCAAAATAAACACTTCTGCCCTACATCCCTCCTGCTGGAGAGAATGAGAGCAGAAAGATCGGTCTCTTCTGCCAAAACTCACTGGAAGGAAGAAAGCACAAGCAATTAAACATCCTTCCTTCCCCTTGATTGTCATCTGCTCCCACAAAATGCATTCAGGGCAGATTTTGCATGGGTCTGGCTTCTGCCCATTTTGAGAGGATGTGGCTAGATGGGGAAAGGGTGGAGCAGAGGGACAATTTTTGGCTAGGACATTTGTGATACACCAGCTGTACCTCTTTCTCCCTCCAACCCCAGCTCCTCATGGGTCAAGAATGAGGGGACTGCAACAGCAGAGGGATTTGGATGAAAACATACAGCAGACAGCACTGCTCAGTGAGAGTCCCACCAGTCTTGAGGTCCATGGTAGCTGAGATTCACTCACAGCCCCGGGACTTTTCTCACATCTGGACAGCTGGGATAACGGTGCTGAAAGCCTTTTACTACCTAGGAGGGACTCAGGGAAGATGCTCCTCTCTGATCCTTCTCCCAGATGGTCTCCCCTCCTGGCTGGGGAGGTCACCATACTATCAGTGGGAGAAAAAAGCATTACTTACACCAAAGGGATGCTTGTGAGTGTGTGAGCAGGGACAAAGACAGACCACAGCATGCTGCAGTATGCTCCCTAGGAAATAATGCTTATTTTTCTAATGAACATTTATTTTTAAAAATCAAGTTGACATTTTAGCAGTCTTTCAGTATCTAAAGGGGGACTGTAAGAAAGAAGGGGATAGAGTTCACAGCATGGACTGCTGTGACAGGACAAGAAGAAATGATTTCAAGCTAAAAGAGGGGAGATTTAGGCTGGGTATAAGGAAGATGAGGGTGATGAGGCACTGGAACAGGTTAGACCAGAGAGGTGATGGATGCCTTGTCCCTGGAGACATCCAAGGTCAGGCAAGAGGGCTTTGAGCATCCTGATTGAGCTGTAGGTGTCCCTGCTCATTGCAGGGGAGCTGGACCAGGCGGTGTTTAAAGGTCTCTTCCAACCCAAACTGTTCTATGATTCTATGATTATTATCTGTAACTCTTCGTGGAAAGTCTTTATTTTCTGGATATGCATCTTGTTATTGGGATGGGTTATGGAGAAGTGTTCTCCTTGTACAAAAGAAATACCACATCTGTCAGCTGCAAACCCTCGCCAAAGCTGATGGGCTGCAATTCAAGCACGTGTTTCCTGAAACAAAGGGAAAGGTTGAAGCACAATTTCCCTTGGTGTCAAAATTCACCTTCCTGTTAACATGTAATCTGTACAAAGTGTAACTGACAAAGATTGCTTATTTAAGAACCTTCAAAACAATGCTTTCTCTTTCCAAGTCTGTGGCAGGTTGAAGTAGCTCTTCAGTGCTATCAGTTTTTTAAGTTAGTGCTCAGTGTCATGCAAGTCCACTCTGATAAAACACTTGTGCCATACTGTTTCACAGTCATTTTAAGATGGTCCAAAACTAAGCTCACACAAAAATGAACAGCCTCAGCATTCTCTCTCTGCCTGCAGCTCCACAGTCCTCTCTTCTTTAGGTCAGCTTCAGCAATCAAGTGTCTGTGCAGCTCGCAGTTCCTCTTCAGTGAGCAGGAGTGTCACTCTATCCCCATCACTCTGACCACTTTATCCAGGCCACATCCTTTTGTAGGCAAAGCTGTCAGGCAAGAGCAGGCAGCAGAGGAGGGGATCCGAGTGACCTTTCCTTCTGGTCATCAACTGCTGGGCAGGCACCCTAGGGAAAGAACAGTGCCCATGGTTAAGAAACGGCAAAACCACCAGAAGATCATCCCTTTTGAAGGTCTGTGCATGGCTTTCTCTACTCAGAAGGGGTAAGAATGGAAATCCAGAGCAACCATCTTGACTCAGAGCCCAAGGGAAAAGCATAGAGCTGTGTCAGGGGAGGGTCAGGTTGGATATCAGGAAAAAGTTCTTCACCAAAGGGTGGTAGGCATGGAACAGGCTGCCCAGGGTGGTGGGCATGGCCCCAAGCTTCCAGAGCTCAAGAATCGTCTGGACAATGCTCTCAGACATTGGATCTCATTTTTGTGTGGTCCTGTATGGAGCCAGGAGTTGGACTCAATGATCCTTTAAACTCAAGAAATTCTACAATTCTATGATTCTTTGATTTGCGATGGAGCTGCTTTCCTTTTATGGGCTGGAGCTCTGCTCCAGCTTGCAAGCAGCACTGCTGCTTTGCAGCCAATTGCAAGCATGGTTGTCCCAAAAAGCCAGGATTTTGAAAGTACACTGGCCTTGAATGAAGAAGCTGGCTGGTTAATGCTCTAGATATGGGAGGGGAGAAGCTTCAGTCGTCAAGTAATTGGCGGCTCGAGCGCAGAGTAAAGTCAGTTGCTATTTCAGGGAAAGGAAAGGCAACTGCTCCCTGGAGGGAATGACTGCACTAGCTCAGAGCCAGGAATAGGCTGAGATTTAATTTTTTTTTTTTTTTTTCCCCTAGACTTCAGGAAAAGCGAACACACAATGTTCATTCGCAGGGATCGTTTCCTGAGCATGATGTGTGCTCGCTGTCCCGCAGGTCACTTTCCAGTGTGTCACATCCTTCTGCACAAGGGAGAGCAGGAAATGGCAAACTCCCAGTATGAGGCAAAGCATTCCCACTGCAGCAATTGGTCCACGGGAGCTATAAATTGGTCTCCTCCAGAAACAGACCAAAATTTGTCTGTGGGGAGGTCAGCCAGAAACTAAAGGTAAGTTTCTCTTTTGAATCTGCCTGAGTACTGCATTAGGAAAGCATTTAGAGTTTAGTTACAGATTGGGACTAATGTATACATTATTTCATAATGTTTAAAAAAACTATTTCTTACTATTTAATAATTTACTAACTTAAATAGTAATTAATTAATTTACTAACTTAAATAGTAATTAATTACTATTTATTAACAAATAGAATTTGTTATTTACTACTGATAGTAATTTAATTAAAAAGCTATTGTTGGGGGATTTTTCTCTAAGAGTGGAAGATGGCTTTGTCTTCCTTTTTGCTGGCATAAATCTGTGCACTCAAAAGACACACATCACTGTAAGGTTGATGTTATATATTAAATGACTGTTCTACTAACTGCAGTGAGATGGCTGCTGGCATTACCAGAGACTCTTGTCTACAAGAAAATCTGCAGAACAAGATGTTAAGAAGGAATCAATATATTTAATAATCTGTTGATGATGTGCTCATTGCTCATTTGGACACCAGTACCTATTAGGCTTAGTTTTAGTCCTTGTGCCTTCAGCTCAATTTCTGAGTACAGAGTAAAAAATAAGAGGATACTGCCTCCAGCTAAGAAAAGCACACTGTACTGAATGGCTCAAATAGCCCAGTGATGAGAAAGGCCTGAGAGAAACTGGAATGATTGTTCTTATTATGGGCAGAGGAAGCCCTAAAGAATTCTGTGTGAAATGGATTTGTAAAAGCAGAAAAGAAGAATGACAGCAAGAATTATTTATTTACACTCTTTAAGGGTGGAAAGACTCTCAATGGTAGATGGCTTTTTTCTTCTGGAAGACAAGGAGTCTGCAGAATGAAAGACCTGAGGAACTAAACCATACAGTGTGCCCAGTGTGAGGGATCAGGCCACTCTGGTTCATATAGTAATGAGGAATTAGAAAACACGTCTGCAGTAATTAATATTTACACTTATCTGGGCCTGGGACAAAATCTTTCTACTATGGAGTCTTATTGTGGTTATGAGGGCAATATGGAATGTGACCAGCTTCTTAGATCCATGGCTACATCTTGTTAAACACAGAGGCAATGCAGCCTTGTATATGGTGCAGTGGTGTGGAGAGCACGAGCACTGCTGTCATCAGACAGCTGGTGATGCTGCGTCCCTCCTCTTGCTTCTTATGCCTCAGTTGCCATCCAGGTAAAACAGGAATAAGGATGCTGGCTTCCTTTATAAAGCACTTTGTAACCTTAGAGCAATTTGAAAATGCTCATTGGAACATTTCCTTCCACCGTGGTGAAAAAGTACATAGAGATAAGAGAGATACACAGCTCTGAAACCCTGAGGATTCACCATCTAGAAGGCAGACATTACCATAGCCAGCACTGTTCTCCCCAGTAGTCCCCCAGAAGTGTGTACACAGCAAAGGGGCTTGCTATTCTGATGTGCCCTTCATGGAGTTCTTAAACATAGTCCATGGACCTCTTAACACATGGTTCATGGGCCTCCCACCACTGAGGATTCACACCCATAGGCTGGACTTAGTACTGCAAAACAATGATTCCCATCTTTGTTTGGATCCTGACGCCAGGTTACAATAAGAAAGAAGTGGTGCAGGTCCTTGAGTTATTTAAGCATAAAGAGAGGAAGGATGTTCACAATTGCCGTCTGAGGCATTTTCAGCTCATAGATGGAAAAACTAGACCTTGACTCCCCTCAGCCGCTTCCCTCTGTCCTCCTTTAGTGGGAAAGGACCCCTAAATAGCAACCTAGGATCGGTGGTTTTTATCTCCTCAAAGTCTGGACTTTCCTGTGAAATATGCTCTTGAATATTATAAAACCTCTGAATCCCATTGGGAGGACACCACCATGTAGTTCTGGTAGCATTACTGCACTGGGTGCTGAGTCACTTAACCTTAATGGAATTTATGTCCCCTGGATTGGAAGAAACATTTCATGTTTTCACAGAAGAACAACAGTAGCCCTGACCCCAGCCCTTAAGACCATAGAATCGTAGAATGACCCGAGTTGGAAGGGATCCATAAAGATCGTCGAGTTCAACTCCTATATAGATATTTTAATGTCCCCAAGGATGACAAAAAAACTCCAAAGTCAGAATAGAGTAACTAAGCATATGTGTGTGTACGTGTGTGTGTGTGCGCATGTGTACGTGAGCATGTGCATGCGTGCAGACAGCAAACCTTCCAAGCAGTAGAGCGAAGAGAGAAAGTTGGCTGGATGCCATCCTTGGGATGGAGGTCAAGGTTGAGCAAGTCTTGTGCTTTTTATATAAATCCCAACCCACCTTCTTCTTTTTCTAGGCAGAGGCCATGGAGAGGAACGGTGCTGCCCGTCCCCAGGCACCAGACCCCACGCACCACTTCCACAGAGCGCTGCTGGATCAGCGACGGAGGCTGCGAGGTCAGATTGCTCACCTTCACAAGGCAGCTCGCAAAATCAACAAGCTTCGCAAAAGATCCCTGATTGCCAACATCAGTGGGAGCTCACTGACAGCCGTGGGAGCAGTCACGGCCATCGTGGGATTGTCTCTAAGCCCAGCTACACTGGGAGCCTCCCTCCTGGCATCGGCAGTGGGTTTGGGCTTAGCCACTGCTGGAGGAGCTGTCAGCATCACCTCCGATCTCTCTGCCGTGCTCTGCAATTCCCGGGAGGTGAAGAAGGTGCAGGAAATTGCAATGACTTGTCGGAAACAGATGAGGGAAATCCTCAGCTGCCTGGAATTCCTCCGCCGTGTGCAGGGCCCAGGGGACCCCAAGCTTCTCCAGTCAGAGAAGAGAGCATCCATCTCCCTGTATAACTCTGTCTGCTTCATGGTCTTCTGTGGCTCCCACAGCTTCCTTGTGCCAGAATATACAAAAGAGGTCACAAAAGTGAGCCAGGCCATGCTGAAGGCCAAAATCCAGAAGCTGGCTGCCAACCTCGAGATCTGCACCAGAGCAATGGATGAAGTCTGTGAACTCCTTGAGTCCAGGACAGAGCTTTCCCCACAAATGAGGAAACTCAACTTGGGTGCTAGAACCACCGCTGAGACCCCAAGACCACCCAGTTGAAACAGCAATTGCCCTGTAATGAAATCAGGCTTGAAAACACTACGTAATTGTCACCATTAGCACTGCTACCTGTTGCTGTTATAATATTGGTGGTGCTCATCCACATAGATGCACACGTCTCTTGTGCCTTATTTATATTTGAACACAAACCTCTCCCTGATATCAAGACAGAGTTACACATACACACACACACACACACACACACAGATACACCCCACTGCCTCACAGCAGCCCCCTGGCTCAGGGTAGATGTCATGATGGACATGAGGACTACTGGGTACATGGCAGCAGATCCCAGAGCCAGAACACAGGGGTAGGTGGCCATTCCTCAGTTCCATGTTTCCTCATCCATCTCCATGACTCTGCTTCCTCATGTAGCAGAAAGAAGTAGGTCAGCAGAGTGATGAAATCCCTGCAGTCTTGGGGCTGACAGACCCTGGTCTGTGGATAACTCATGAATCTATGAATGCTGAAGGGGCTGTGATACCCTCAAAGAGCTAGCAGCCACCAACTTCTGGTAGAGTACAGCCCTATTTCCAAAGGTACATCTGGGAAGGCTGTTGAAAGGAGCAGCCCCAGATATGACAGACTGTGTGGATGGCTCAGTCATCCCAGGGTGAAGCAGAAGAGCCAGAAACTGTTATCCTTTATAAAGAAACCTCTCCAGGATAAGAACTGTGATGTTTGTGTTCTATTTATTTACGTGAGATGTTTTTAAAGTTTTGATATTGTATTTTAAAGTTTTGATATTTTATTTAAATATTTTGTTTTCCTTTTAAAAAGAGGTCTCTGCTCCAAGGGAGTGCAGCTGTTCTTAGAGGCAAAGCAAGTCTGTGGCAAGTGAGAGCAAGTTACAAGTTCTTTGGCTGTGAGGGTAAGTCTCTGTAGGAAAGGGAAAGATGAATGCTGATAGTTATAAGACAGATGAACTGTGGTTAATCACTGACAGATCTTAGAAACCAAAACAGGGAGATGGGTCAATGACCCTGGGACCAGTGCCTGCCTCAGGAGACTCTCTGGGGAGAAGAGTCAGTGTACCTCTTGGAGCATGGAGGGAAGAATATGCTGGTGTTATGCTCTGAGCTGGAGACCGGCTGAGAGAAGAGCACACCTGAGAGGTGGTAGTGCTGCTCTCTGTGCAGTCAAACAGCCTGTGAGACCCACACCGGTTGTCTGGGGAGGGAGGAGGCAGCACGCACAGAGCTACACATATGCTTAGCAATGCTTCCCAGGGAAGGCTTCACATCAGCAATATATATACACTGGTACTAATAGTCAACAAAGGTGAAGAAAAGGAGGATGACTCAGGGTTCAGAGCACTGAGGAAGCAGGAGGAATGACCTGGACTCAATTTTGAGTGACTGTCCTGCTAAGGATGTCCTTTGTGATTTTCAGCACCTCAGTGCCTCAGTTCTCCATGCAAAAATGGGAACAGTAGCACTTCTCTACCTCACAAGGATGTTTCTGGGACAAATATTCTGAAGTGCTCAGGTGCTGTGGTGGTGGAGATCATGTCAGTACCTGGAAGAGATAGAAAGAACCCCCAAAATCTAGCTTGAGACAACCAGAGAACTTAATGCAGGGACAATTCCACCCCCACGAGTAGAATCCAAATAGTGAGGGGAATTTCGCTTGGAGTTTGTGAATCAAAATGATGAAAAAGATGATTTGCAATTCTATCGCACCGAATAAACTCTTGGGAAGGGCTATACTCCAACTCATAAAGCTCAACTCCTTCTCAAGCTGTCTCTCCCTCTCACAACTTCAACATGTGTTTTGATGTGTAAAACAAAAGCTTTTGTCCCTCAGAATGTGACTGAGTTGTCTGTAATGCCCATGCTTCTTTGCTGTAAGGGGAAAGTACACTGCTAGTTCAATTAAATGAATATGAAGTACTTTTGTGTTAGTGTCTCTCTGTACACCTGCATGTGATCAGATTCCTGCCCTTGCCTCAACCACTCAATTTCATGCTTCAGACACTGAAGCCAAGAAATCTGTATGAGCAGGTAGGGGTGTGCTCAGAAATGGAGAATAAAAAATGATGTCATCATTTGTGTATGAGTGTATATATCTGTGTCTTTGTGAGTGCACATCCTGGTGTGCATGCTGGCCTCTGACACACAAACATCTCAAGGTGTATATATGCAAGTACATGTGTGGTTTTGGGGTGTGAACTGCATGCTATGCAAAGGCAGGCCTAGTGCAACATTTTTCTTAGTGCTCCAACATCTCGTGAGCCAGCTCCACAAAGATGGTTATGACTTCACCATTCTTTTGAGAAAGATGTTTTCATCACAGACTATTTCTCCTACCTTCTCAATTTTCTGGCAATGTCACTTTTGTCTGTGTACCACTACACAGGGAACAACATAGAAACAACAACACAGCTCTGAATGAGCTGATCCGAATGAAGAGTATGAAGTGGATAGCTCATTGCTTCATGAGGGCTGGTTTGCTTTGCTTAGCACAGCCCTGCACTGTTTCAGCAGCTAAGGACAAATGAGAGACACTTTTACTTCCATACCACCTACACGACCAAAAAATCCTGCTTCTGTTCTATTTTTTTCCTAGGTTAATCCTTCACTTGAGGTCAGGATATGTGTTGTTGTGCAGTGCAGATGTGAGAGTGTGACAGAACCTAAGGTACCATACTTTGCTGGACAGGTCTCGTTCCCTTTCCACTTAATGGCTTGATTTCAATATAGAATTAAAAGCAGCATCTAGGGGAAGTGCCTTACATAAGCAGCTTTTTCACAGTAGTTATTTACTCTTCAAATTCACAGATGTGTTGCTTGAACCCTTCCTTCAGTAGCTGGGCTTGGAGAAGTGTGTGTGTTGATCATTAGCCTGGGCTGGCAGTTCTCTTGTTGACACTCTTACTCTCCTTTTATTGAAAATGCTGCAGGGAAGAATGATCCAATGACGAAGCAGTAATACAATAACCATTTTAATGCAAACTCCCATAGTATGAAAGCGTAATAGAAGTTGTTTATAGTAAAGGAGTCTGGACAGAGTCAGGGTATGAGGATATGCCAATAGCCTCTCACTAGGCATCCTGATGAGTAGATTGAATTATTTATCATCAACTGTGATCTATTACATACATTGTCCATCTTGTGTTAGCATGCATCACTCATGAAATAGAATCAAGAATCATAGAATCATTAAGGTTGAAAAAGAGCACTAAGAATATCCTGTCCAACCATCAGTGCAGCCTCACCACACCAAATAACCATGTCCTTAATGCCACATCCACACGTTTCTTGAACACCTCCAGAGATGGTCACCCCAAAGCTACCTGGGCAGTCTGTTTCAATGCACCACCGCTCCTTCAGAGAAGAAATTTTTCCTAATATACAACCTGAACTTTCCCTGGTGCAACTTGAGGCCATTCTCTCTCCGTTACTTGGAAGAAGAAGCTGACCCCCATCTCTCCTCATCCTCCTTTCTGGTCACTGTAGGGAGCAATAAAGCCTCCCCTGAACACCTCTCCTCCAAACTGAAAAATCCCAGTCCCCTCAGCCGCTCCAGACCCCTCGCAGCTCTGTTACCCTTCTCTGGACACACTCAGGGCTTCAATGTCATTCTTGTAGTGATGGGCCCAAAACTGAGCACAATACCTGAGATGTGACCTCACCACTGCTGAGTACAGGGGGAATAGTTGCTATGACATCTGAATTAAAATTTGCCCATGCATGTATGTGCCCACACTGCACTTCCTACAGAAGAATAAGCTTTTAACATGCAGTAGGGTTAGGAATGTGCTTGTTCAAAGGCCAAGACTGAAATCCCTGCAGTGAAAATGCTGAAGTCCAGTGTAACTTATGGTGCCCTGTTTTGAGAAGCACAAAAAGAGAATCACCATTCACAAGCGATACATTTTTTATCACACACAGGGATTTTCTTGAGAGTTTAGGACAGTCAGAAACTTTTGTTCAAAACACATTTACTAACAAAATAGAATTACCCAAACTGAAATGTATCAGAATAGATGGTAGTGATCCCCCTGCCCCCACCAGATCAGCACTTACCATATTATCTGAGAAATAAGCTCAACAAAGAGTGAGCGCCTTCCTGTCACATCCCTAACTCCATTTCCTGAGGCATCTCACAGAAAGGGCTCATGTCTTATGTACTGGCCAGGCCTAACCTTTAGCACTAATGATGAACAGCAAGCTCATGGTTCAAACTGTTAAAGTTTTTTAAATGTGTGATCATAGCTAGCGTCTACACTGAGTGTTTTCTTTTTTGTTGTTTGTTTGTTTGCTTTTAAATCACTGCTCCTGAGCACAGTGGGATGCAGCAAGTTCATTTCCACTGCTGCCCAGTGAATTGTTCCAGGTTTCCTTTCCTTTCCCTGCCATGCAGAGAGTTTGTTCGGATTTCCTCTAACTTTCCTCATTGTTCTGGGAGCAGAGGAAATCGCACACTAGGAATCCAGTGACAGATGCTCATGAACGTCAGCATTTTCATTGTGGGCACACCCAGTTTGGCTTCCCGAGTGGCAAGAGAGATGGAGGTCTGCTCGCAAATGCTGTCACAAGTTCTGTTTTGTCATCAGCTCTGCTGTCTCTTCCAGGCCCAAGCTCTCTGACATGTTAACATCCATTTTCCATAGAGCAAAGGACATTCACCTAGTTGTGAGGGTGCCCTGCTGCACTCAGTGTTGGGACTACAGACCAGAGAGGCCACACTCAGACCAGATGGAAAATAGGCACTCAGGAATTACAGTTATGACATATTTTCCTCAAAGGCCACTAAATTCATCATTATTTCCACCTTTCACAGGTTCCCTGTTTGGTCAGCAACAGCAACTATCATAAGAGGTGGGGAATGCTGGCTTCCATTCCCAACTCTCGTTCCCTCATTTTGTGCTCTATTTCTACAGTTGTATGGGAACTGCTGAGTCACAGCCTGAACCTCTGATTGACCACCTGAGGTGAGCCATGAGTCAGCCAGAGGAGCACAGCTGAAGGCAATTCACCTGTGCTGCCGGAAGGGGTGGAGCCAGGCTGCACCCCTCCTAGACCTATTTAAGAGCTGGCTACCAGAAGGGAAGGCTTTCTTCTGGAGATCACCTCTCTTGGTGTTTTGTGGTGAGCCCAGCTGAAGGGTAAGCTCTTCCACTTATTCTCTTTTTGTTATCATTGTCTACTTTGCCTAACTCTCTTGATTATGTTGTGATTATAACATCTTGATATCTATTGATTATACAATTATATTGTGATTATAACATCTTGATATCTATTGATTATACAACAGTTAAGTGTGTTTTGTTGTTTCCAGCTCTTCGAAGTTGTGAAGGCAATGTCACATCCATTTTTAAGAAGGGTAGAAAGCACAACTCAAGGAACTACACACCTGTTAGCCTCACCTCAGTGCAGGGGAAGGTCATGGAGAAGATCCTCCTGGAAGCTAAGCTAAGCATATGGAAGAGAGAGAGGTGATATAGGATAACCAGCATGGCTTCATCAAGGGCATCGACTTGATCAACTTAGTGCCTTTCTTTGCTGACACAGCTCAGGCATGTCCAACCCGTGGCCAGCAATGACCAAACATCAGTATGTGATCAGCACTGTTTGAGCTGAAACTGGGACACAGGGAAGGCACAGCACAGTACTAACTCAATTTGTGGCAAATCATAGAAGCATCATAGAATCACAGAATCTTAGAATCATAGAATGGCCTGGATTGAAAAGGACCTCAAAGATCATCTAGTTTCAACCCCCCTAACAGGAGCAGAATCACCAACCACCAGACCAGGCTGCCCAAACTTTATGCATTTTGTTACATTGGCTAAACGCATTCTTGTGAACATACAGCTCTGCTTTCTGTTTTGCTAAAAGAATTTGAGAATAGACTGTAAATAAGAAAGGAAAAAAAAGTTATATTTGCAGTTCTATTTTCATATGACACGAATATGCTACCTATGAATTTTCAAATGGAATGTTTAGAGTTGCAATCAGATAGTCCACTTAAAGTAAGATCTGATTGCATCTCTTTACTAGACTTACTGTAAGACCTCTCTTACCAGAGAAAAACATCTCTCACTTCACATCCATGCCTTATTCATGTCATCGCTATTTGGTAGTATGTGCCAAATACGTTTGTGAACAATTCTTACAAAGGATGAAGTATAAGAGTAGAATTTCACAAAAATCTCTGATGAACACCTTGAGAATTCACTAAGAATTGCATCTACTTCCACTGAACCAGGTAGATACACTAGTTTGACCAAAAAAAAAGTCAAATAGCCTGCTAGTTTTATGGTTATTGTGCCCTTTTCTTTTTTTGAATAAAAATACTAAAGAATAAAATCATTTTGTTACTTATATACATTAACTATATAACATAGTCTATGAGATCTGCTCTGAAAATAATGCCTCCTATTTTGTCGTGTTAGCCCATGATATCAGAGGCAAATGTTAGTGGTATAGCAGTAAAGATTGAACCCTCTCACCAATATCCCATTATATTTTGTTGCTGTGTTTCAGATGGCAGTGGAAAGGCAGTTTGGCATATTGGTGACTAACATGGAAGTGTATAGGAAGAAAAGATTTTTCATTGAATTCCTCCATGCTGAAAAAATGGCAGTTGAATGGGTGCCATTCTTTGATGTTTGCTGAATGCCTGTGGAGACCAGACTGTGGATATGTGAATTGGTGGGTGGTGCATTTCAGCAGTAGCGACAGTGGGTCACCTCCATCAGAGCAGGTTTTAATGAGTGGCATGCAGACTCTTGCTCATTGCTGGCAAAAATGTGTATCTAATGGTGGTGGCTATGCTGAAAAATAGCGTTTTGCAGTTGAGAATTTGCTCTATCAAATGGTGTTATTGTGCTCTTTGAATTGGTTGTAAATTCCATGGGGGCATTTATTTTGATGTAGCCTACATATACATGGCCCACAAGACAATTCCTCTCTGAAAGATTGGATACCCATGGCATAACTGCACCAATGGACAAGAGAAGAACCACTGATGTAGCCTGTCTGAACTTCAGTAAGATCTTTGACATGGTGCCTCACAACATCCTTCTCTCCAAGTTGGAAAGATATGGATTTGACAGGTGGAGTGTCTGATGAGGAACTGGTTATAAGACCGTACCTAGAGAGTGGTGGTCAATGGCTCAATATCTGCCTGAATGGAGATCAGCAATGAGTGGTGTCCCTCAGGTGTCAGTGCTGGGATCGATGCTCTTTAATACCTTCATCAATTATGTCAACAGTGGGATCAAATGCACCTCGGTAGCTGGTGGATGACACCAAGATGTGTGGTGTGGTCAACGTGCCTGAGGGACAGGATGCCATCCAGAGAGACTTGGACAGGCTGAGCAGTGGGCACAGGTGGACCTCATGACATTCAACAAATCCAAGGTCTGCACCTGGGTCGTGGCAACCCCCACTATCAGTACAGGCTGGGGGACATAAGGATGGAGCACAGCCCTGCATAAAAGGACTTGGGTTTACTGGTGGGTGGCAGCTGGACATGAGCCAGCGGTGTGACCTCACAGCCTCAGAAAGCCACCCTTACCCTGGGCTGCAACCAAAGAAAAAAACTAATCAGTTTATTACTTCAGGCACGACCCGCGCTGCCCGAACTCTGACCGCGAGTACCGCCACGCGGCGGCATCACAGCGCCGTGACGGACCGCCACGCAATGGCCGCCGGCTGACACTCCGCGCCCGGCCCCGCCCCTCCGCTGCGGCCCCTGGGAGACTACAGCTCCCGGCGTGCCCTGCGCCGTGCCGGAGGGACGGTCCAACATGGCGGCGGGAGGGGAGCCGGGGAAGGCGGCCGGGCTGGAAGCTGAGGAGGTGTCGGTGGTGGAAGAGGCGCGGAGCTTCAAGGACCTGGTGAGGCGGAGCTGGGGCTCGCTGCGGTCCGCGCCGCTCTCGAGAAGCATCCGCCTGCCCTCGCCTCGGCAGATGAGGCCTGCGGCGGGGAGAGGGGAGGAGCTGCCCCATGCTCGGCGGAGCCGCCAGTGCCGGTGATGGGGCGACCACGTGCGCGGATGTCGCTGCGGTGCTGCGCGGGCCCGGGTTTGGGGATTGGCTGTGATGGAGACAAGCTCGACTGTGTTACAGTACGTATTTGATTGGTGACTTCGTTCGTTGCTCACTGATGCTTTGTTTCCCACTCTTTTCGATGATACTCAGGGAGTGACCGATGTCCTGTGTGAAGCTTGTGACCAGTTGGGATGGAAGGTACCAACGAAGATTCAAGTGGAAGCTATTCCTGTGGCTCTGCAGGGTAAGCAGCATGTTTCCCATCCGTAGTGTGGGGATGACTTCCCCAAAAACTCTGTGCGAATCCATTTTGCACAAACTGAGCAAATGAAAAGGGTCTGGGAGTGTTAGCTGACAGCTGGCTGAATGTCAGCCAGCAGTGTGCTCAGGTGGCCAAGAAGGCCAACGGCATCCTGGCTTATATCAGCAATAATGCAGCCAGCAGGAGCAGGGAGGTGACCATCCCTCTGTATTCAGCACTGGTGAGTGCCCACACCTCAAGTGCTGTGTTTGTTTCTTGGCCCCTCACTACAAGAAAGATGAGGAGGCCCTGGAGCATGTCCAGAAGAAAGGCAACAAAGCTATGAAGGGTCTGGAGCACAAGTCTGATGGGGAGCGGCTGAAGGAACTGAGGTTGTTTGTCTGGAGGAGGCTTGGAGAAGACTGAGACCTTAACACTCTCAGCAGTGACCTGAAAGGAGGTTGTGGGGAGCTGGGAGTTGTCTTTTCTCCCAGACAACAAAGACAGGACAAGAGCTTATGGCTTATGTTGTGCCAGTGGAGATTCAGGTTGGATATTAGGAAAAAGTTTATTCTCAGAAAGTGGAGAGCAGGCTGCTGAGGTAGGTGATAGAGTCACTGTCTCTGGAAGTGATCAAGAAATGCATGGATGTGGTACTGAAGTACATGGACTATTAGGGGCATGGTGGGGATGGGATGATGGTTGGATTAAGTGATCTTAGTGGTCTTTTCAGCCTTAATGATTCTGTGAAGTGGCAGGGCTGAGGCCATTTTCCCATCTTGTGGAAGTTCTGTATTTAGAAGTAATTTTGATCTTTGTTCTTGTGTCCTTCTCTGATGGAGCTGGAATGTTAATTTCTCTTGTAACATTGCCTTCAATTTCAAGCTTTCACATTAGTGCGTAGGTTCTTGTCTGTTCACTATATTGGATAGTTTTGGCACTCCATGGTAAATATAACTGTTCCCAGTCTTTTGAGCTTACTAGTCTGCGTCGCTTGTGGTCTTTCTGAACTACACAGGGGTATGCTGGACGCTTCTGGCATGCCTGAGGCTGTGCCTCTTCTGTTAGAGATCTAGAGAATTTGCCTCTGAAGTTGGAGATGCCATGAAATCAGATTTCTGGAGAAAGAAATAACAAAGCCACAGTGTCTTTCTGTAAACGTCCTGGAAGACTGGAAAATACCTTACTAAATTTAGCAAATATTTCTACTTCTAGAATTTCTAGTAGAATTTCTACTTCTCTTATTCAGAAAGAGTCCATCAGACAGAAGCATAATGTAGTGACACTGGTTTTAAAATGGAAATGGCTTTTCATTGCCTGCTCTCTGCTGGCACTTAACTGTTGTCGGACTCATTTAATACATATAGAAGATTCTCTTCAAAAGCAAAAGAAAAGATAACATTCCTGAGTTTTCTTCGGTTTACAGCCTGTTGGCAGCATGTTCTCAGCTGTTGGAATTTAGCAAGTGAGAATGAATCCTACAGATGAATTCTACAGTGTTGCTTTTTTTGGGGTAGGGCACTTCCCATCCCAATGTTTGCTGGCTGCAAGCAGATTTGATTATTGTTTTCATCTACAGCATAAAATACATTGTGGCTTTTGAGATGTAAGAACACTGTTATGTTACCCGGAAACATAATTGAAAGGAATTAGAACTATAACTTATAATGTACAAATGAAGTTACACTTTAGAATTCTCTGGAGATGTTTTGAAATTTGCTGTTACCTCTTTCTGTTTTCTTTCACCTTTTTTGTTTCTCGCCCTTTTTGGGGGAATGAGCAAGGGGATTTATTGCTGAGGCTATTCTTCTTATTCTTAGTGAACTCTTATGCTTTATTGCACAGTTCTTTGAAATCCACTATATTTAATACAGATTTGTAACACTTTTTGCTCTCCTTGCTATGCCTTGTAGGCAGAGATATCATTGGACTAGCAGAAACCGGCTCTGGGAAAACAGGAGCATTTGCTTTGCCAATTCTTCAAGCACTGCTGGATGCACCTCAGCGATTATTTGCTCTTGTTCTTACGCCAACAAGAGAGCTGGCCTTCCAAATTTCAGAGCAGTTTGAAGCTCTTGGGTCCTCAATTGGTGTCCACAGTGGTAAGTAGCCTTGTGATACTGGAATACTTTTGTTTTGAAGGCTTGAAGATCAGCTCCCAGAGTGCAAAGGAAAGAGTAGACAATGTTTGTATGGAGGATTGAATACAAGGTGTAAGAGTTTTGTGATGCTGATATCAGTTACAGGAGAGAAACTACTGTTAACTGTGTAGTCTTCCCTTATGGAAAACTGCAGCTCTTCAGCATTTAATGTCCAAACTGCTAAAGATGGAATAGTGAAGAATCTCCCCAGCAGTAAATTTGTATTGGTGTTACATTGCATAGAGCTCTGCTATATATGATGTAGTTTAATCTTTCCCACAGACAGTCTGTATTTACTTACTTTTTTAATATTTGCTGCTGACATAGAAGCTTTTGGGGTATTTTAAGAATTCTCAGATTCTGAGGTTGAGTTAGGCTGCAGAGTAGACTGCCTCTAGCTCTTCAACTGTGACAAAATAAGTGAGGCTGGTAGGGGCTTCAGTGTGTGGCTTAAGAGGCCTGGAAAGGTCAGGCATATACTAAAATAGAGTGAATTCTCATAAGGAAAGCAAAATTTTCATTTGTGTAGAGTTGTGAGTGGCAGGGAGTAAAAATAAGCACATTATTCTCTAGAGGTTGGCTGGTGATAAACAGAGGTATTCACTGTGCTCTGTTTGTTCTGCAGCGGTTATTGTCGGTGGAATTGATTCAATGTCTCAGTCTCTGGCCTTAGCCAAGAAACCACATATTATAATTGGTAAGTCAATATACATGAGGTATGGGGTATGAATATAATTAGATTACAGTCATCCAAAGCATTGCGGAAGCTTTTGTGTCTTTGGGGTAGCAGGAATACATCCTTCATTTGTTCCATCTTGAGGATGTTAATGTTTCTAAAATAGGTCCAAATAGCCTTCTATGAGCTCATTCCAAAGCATTCCTGCTAGATTGCCTTTATTTCTCCTGAAGTATTCAAAACCCTGGTCTCATTCTTAGTACATCTCATCTGCTGTCTGTTTTGCTTCGTGGGAGTGGGGAAGATGGGCATTCTTCATGGAACCTCGTCTTCAAAACACTTCAAGGATGAAATAGTGCTTATCTCAAAGCAACCTACTTATACTCACATTTGGTGAATAATTCATTTCTGTAACTGACAACTCTTACTTCTTTGGGTCTTAATTCTTAACTGGCTATCTCTGACTCCCTTGTAGCAACTCCTGGCCGTCTAGTGGATCACCTCGAGAACACCAAGGGCTTCAACTTACGAGCTCTGAAGTTCCTAGTGATGGATGAAGCTGACCGGATCCTTAACATGGATTTTGAGACGGAGGTAGGAATGTGCTGAAGGAGCTTTTCGGAATGCCATACAAGTCCCTTTAAATCGTTACATGCAGTCATGTAGAAAATGCAGTTCTGAGGAAGTCAGTGGCAACTTGTAACTAAAATCTCATAATTGCATGGAAGCCTGTAGTGAGAGCTAAACCTAGAGGAGTTCTGCAGAGTACTAGCTAGCAAGTAAGGAGGCATTTTGTCTGTGAAGTCAGCTGGTTTCTCTGGAATGCCTGACATTGTGTTCTACAATAAATGTCAATCATGTGCACCCTGCCGCAGGAATATTGCTTGTTTTTTGTACTGCTGTTTGACTTCTGGAGTCTGTGCTACTTAACTATCAACAAAGTATCAGCCCAAAACTTCCCATGAGAAAGGGGAAACTTGTGCCTTCTGTGAGCTAAAGTTGCATGAGTGCATGCAGCACTCTTCTCTTGGATGGCTGTTATATTTGGAAGACTAATGTCTTTACTGCTGTTGAACTCAGCATTTCTCTTTCCATTTTCCTTCTGCAGGTAGATAAGATACTGAAAGTGATTCCTCGAGACAGGAAGACGTTCCTGTTTTCTGCCACCATGACCAAGCAGGTGAGAGGCGAGTACTTTCCTTTAATTATTCTTTCATCAGGCTGTACTGTCAACTAGACTGTCTGATGTAGATACAAGGACAGAGACTTTGTCAGAAGCTTGTAGTATCGATTTACTTTGATCTTCCTAGGTTCAAAAACTCCAGCGTGCTGCTCTGAAGAATCCTGTTAAATGTGCTGTTTCTTCCAAATATCAGACGGTTGAAAAGCTACAGCAGTACTACATTTTCATCCCATCCAAATTCAAGGTATCGCTGCTTCTTCTGTTTCTTTCCTATTCTATGTCTAGTCTTACTATTCCTACATCTGCAAAGTACTTTCTCTGCCTTTATAGTTAAATTACTCTTTACTGTAGCATATTTTATTATTTTCTTAATTTCTCTTTTTTCCCCCTCTCTTTACAGGATAGCTACCTGGTTTATATTTTGAATGAACTAGCTGGAAATTCTTTCATGGTATTCTGTAGTACATGTAACAATACTCAGAGGACTGCTCTACTGCTCCGTAACCTTGGGTTCACTGCTATTCCTCTCCATGGGCAGATGAGTCAGGTAGGGGCATATCTCACATGATGGACTAGACAGGAAACATGTCACTTGGAAAATGGACTATACCATACTGAGTCACAGCTACCTTGCAGAAGCATTTCACAGTTAGTGGACTGGACTGATCCATAGATGTTAATCTAATGTGGATGCCATTGCTGATTTGTGTAATTAGAAATTAGAGAAGTGAGATTTTTCTTTTTGAGTGGTTTCTGCTACAGTTCATCCCTGTCAGTATTTCAACAAGAGCATGTTAACCAGAGTGAACATTCTCTCATTTCCTTTCTGTCCACCCCTCTTCCAGAACAAACGCTTGGGCTCTTTAAACAAGTTCAAGGCAAAGGCACGGTCTATTCTGCTGGCTACTGATGTTGCAAGCAGAGGTCTGGATATCCCACATGTGGATGTGGTGATAAACTTTGATATTCCTACGCACTCTAAGGTAAGTTAGTCTGTGTGCCAGCTGAGGGTCTTCTATCAACAGGAAGTGTAGTGTTGAAGCTAGGCAAAGGAAGAAAGACAACTTTTTCTTCTTTTCTTTCATCCTGCTGATGGGGCGTGTAGTTCACACTCATGTAGATGAAAAGAAGTTGTTCGGCCTCAAAGACTGAGTTGATATCTCAGTTTGAGTGGCCTGATCTGGGTTGCAAAACTGAATCCATAAGAGAAGTGGAGAAATGAGGGATGTTCTTTGTCTTGGTATTTCTACTCAAGAGTGTTTTATAATACTGCATTGAACAGATTACAGACTTTTCAGAAATAGTTTTAACATAGTACAGGCTTCAAGTAGGCATCTGTGTTCCTGCAATCCAGGCTTAAGCTGTGTTTAAAATATAAAATTTTCCCACATGCTCAATTGATCAAGAATGGTATCTTTGGTATGTTCCACTTCCATATCACAGATGTATAGCAAGCTGAAAAATGTGAGTTATTAGCTTTCTTCTTTGTAGAAAGCATAGTATTATCTTGTGGATGTGGCTTTGTTCATAAGCTTGGTTTCAGAAAGCACACCATTGACATACGCTTCAAGATTTGCTGCTATTTCCTGTATAGATCAAAGGTACCATGCACTGCAAACAAAAAAAAAAAGGTGGCTCATCCTTGGAGAAATTGATTTTGTCATTATGGAAAAGCAGAAGTTAAAGTTGGGAAGCGGCCACATGAATGACCTCATTACAGTTTTTGTGCACCTCCCTTTCAGCTTACTGTGTCATAGAACACGTCCTGAGTGTTCTCATGATTTAGTGATACCCACAGGTACTGCCAGTAGCATGGAGTGTTTTGACTTCCATAATGCAGTATAAAACCTGGAAAACAGCCCAGAATCATATAAATGGAATGCTCTCAGTGGAAGCTTCCAAACTGTTCTCGTTCATCCTGCCTTTCATTGTGCATGCGTATGTCCAAGACAGGCTAGGTAGAAAACTAAATCCTGAGAATGAAGGCAGAAGCATTGGCTTGATTTTATTTTCAGTATTAGCTTTCTGAGGAAGTGATAGTTCCATTAGCATCTGTGTCTTGCAGCTTCTGTCCTAAGGTCTTGAGTAGTGGTCTTTTCTTTTAGAAAGCAAGCAAAGATTAAAACCAAATACACACTTCCACAAGCCAATGTCTTATCAAACCTTTAATACTGCGTACAGTTAGTGTATCAAATCCTGACTCTTTTCTCCCCATAAAGAAAGAAACAATCATAAGGGTGCATCTGCCCCAACTCTTCCCCAAACTCTTTGCGTGTTGTGTATGTCCTATCGCTTATCAAGAAAATTGCTTTCAGGATTACATTCATCGTGTTGGAAGAACAGCTCGAGCTGGAAGATCTGGCAAATCAATCACATTTGTCACACAGTAAGTGTTTAAATGTCACAGACTTATTCTTCCCAGTTGTCTTTCAAAGCAGAGTGCATCGGCCTCATCCTTGACGAGAGGAAAATACTGTGTTTCATTTTGAGGGACCAGTTGGATTTCTTTAGTGAAAAAGGAGAGCATTCAAAGTTCAGGGAGGGGAGAGAGAAAGATCTAAGATAAATTCTAGAAGCAGCTATGCAATTATTGGAACTATTTGTTTATAACTTCACTGCATAATATATGTACATTTTTTGTAATAAGTGATACAGGTTAAATAGGTTTTCGTGTTTTTATAACTGCTGAATGAAGTCTTTGCCCAGATACTTCTCAGGTAAATCAGCAAAGCCACCCTGAAGGATGACATTATTGGGATGTATCTAAGAGTTGCTCTGCACTAGCACAAGCCAACAAAATATCTGCAATTAAGGGCAGTGTCTGTGGACAGAGGTAACTGTGAAGGCATCCCGGTTGGGCTGGTCCAGGCTAGCATCTTTTTTCAGGTATGACGTAGAGCTGTTTCAGCGCATTGAGCACCTGATTGGCAAGAAGCTGCCAGCATTCCCCATGCAAGAGGAGGAAGTTATGATGCTAACAGAGCGTGTGGCTGAGGCCCAGAGGTTTGCTCGAATGGTGAGTGGTGACACTTCATCCTTGTGTACTCTCAGTGGTGGTGTGAATTTCCTTGTCTGCCCTAACTCTTTAATCAATCTCTTGATTGTATTGCAGGAGCTGAGGGAACAGGGAGAGAAGAAGCGATCTCGGAATGGTGATGATGATGATACAGAAGAAGCTCTTGGTGTAAGGAAGAAGGTGGCAGGTGGGAAAAAGAAGAAACGAAAAGCCTTCTAGCTCAGTGTTTGGATGAACTTTTACTTTCCTGTTTATGGCTACATGAGCTTGGCAAAAATAGTCTTCACAGCCATCTGCAGTGGATTTTTTTCAGAACTGCTTAATGTTGCATTGGGCAGTCAGTCTGGAAAAGGCCTAAAAGATCTTCCTCTCTTCTGCTTCGCTGTTTACAGGCTGAGCTTGGTCATTGTGGTATAATGGTGTCAGTCTTTCAGTGAAGCCAAGTTGTCCCTTAGGGAATGGAAGCCTGTATGGTATGGCCCAGCTCATCCCCAAAGAGGTGGGTGCAGCTTTCTCATTGCTGCCGCCTCTGTCTCAGTATACAGAATCACTGAGTACCTCTGGGATCAAATTGGATTGCCAGAAGGAAGGAAGAGATGAGAAAGTTTAAAGAAGTAACCAAGTTTCCACTGTACATCCATGATGATTTTGCCTTACTGAAAGGACATGTGATTCAGAGATCTCCAAATATAGCTTAATTTTAAAGCAAATTGGTTTTATTTGTATTGTCACTGACCTGTTTTGCTTGTTTGTAATATCAGCTCTACCAGAAGGTTTTCCTCTTACATCATTCTTACTACTGATTCAGATGTCACATAAATACCTTGAGTGGGTCAGGTGAAGAGTGATCCAACAGAGAGAGCCTGTTCTGGCTGGTTGGACTGTTCACAGCCTGGAATTCAGTCGAGAGTATGTAACGATTGGTAAAACCAAGGGTAGGTCTGCATTTGGTGGCTGAGGTTTTTTTTTTTTGTTGGTTTTCTTTTGTGGTTTTGCGATTAATTCTTGTAATACTTACAAACTAACACAAGAGGGTAGTATTTACATAGAGAAACAGCCCATGAGCTGAGTGACAGACAAACAGGTTTTGAAGGGGTTCTTTTGCATCGCCCTGTTTATTCCTCTGGTAGTTTTTCTGTCTTGTATCGAGTTCAGAGTCTTATCGACTTGCAAAAATGGAAGAAGTGTACTTCACTACAGGCTAGAAGGTTAATGCTAGTTCCCTTTGGCAATAAATTTTTTTGCACTTGCCACTTTTCTTGGGCAGGAGATAGGTGAGAAGCTGCTTCATGATCATTCAACACAGAAATTTAGTGCCCATCAGAAGAAGAAAAAAACTTGGACTTTCTGCTCATGAAAGATGGTGTTCAAAATGTTATTGTTTAAGATGTAAATGGAAATCAAGAATTACTGCAATACTGAAAAATGGCAAAATTGGTATTTCATAGTATTAGCATGTATCTTAATATACATTTGTTCTGGTCAGAATGTTCTTATACTTTTGAGGCAAGACATTCTAGAAAAGGTGGGTTTTGACTAAGCTATTTTGAAATAGAGGCAACATGTGTTATGTTGTCTTTCCTCTTAATGAGAAAGAGATGTACTCACTGTTGTGAGAAGTGTCTGTGTCCTTTGTCCTTCTTTTCTAGTAGTTTACTCAAATTTTCCAAATATTCACTTTCAAGTATGATAATTCTAAAGCAGTGTAGGCTCAATGGCAGATACATAACGCCACAGAACTCAGGTCTATTGACAGCTGAAAATATTCTTACAGTTGAGGAAGTGTGCGCAAATCTTTTATTGATCTTGGTGCAGAGAGGCAAAACGACAAAGTATATTAATTCTGCACGTGCCTTTAGTAGTCATTCCCTTAGGTAAGAGGAAATAGCCGTAAGATAAGAAAGTAAAGAAAGACAGGGAGCTGTTAGAAAGGGTCCAGAGGAGGGCCACAGAGTGATCAGGGGACTGGAGCACCTCCCCTACGAAGACAGGCTGAGGGAGCTGGGCTTGTTCAGCCTGGAGAAAAGAAGGCTGTGGGGTGACATCACTGCAGTACTGCAGTACCTAATGGGAACCTACAAACAGGAGGGGAATCAACTCTTTGAAAGGGTTGATAACTTCAGGACAGAGGGAAATGGTTTTAAGTTGAGGGAGGGAAGATTTAGGTTGGATGTCAGGGGGAAGTTCTTTACCATGAGAGTGGTGAGGTGCTGGAACAGGCTGCCCAGAGAGGCTGTGGATGCCCCATCCCTGGAGGTGTTCAAGGCTAGGTTAGATGGGGCCCTGGGCAGCCTGGTCTAGTATGAAATGTGGAGGCTGGTGGCCCTGCATGTGGCAGGGGGGTTGGAGATTCATCATCCTTGAAGTCCCTTCCAACCTTGGCCAATCTGTGATACACCAGAGATGAGAAAATAGAGGAATTTGAGTGAGCATGAGATGCAAATGCTGTGGAGCAAGGGAGCTCTCAACTGCTCTTCTGGTTTGCAGATAGTTGAATGCAGTGATTCACAAACTGAACAGGATTGGACCTGCTATCAACAAACAAAGGTTATACCTCTCTGAGTCCCTAGTCTCTTGATGATAAGCCTGTCAATACTATCCTAGCAATGTAACTTAGGTGGCATACAGAGTCAACCTTATAAAATGATGTGGAGGGCAATTTTATTGCTGGAGGAGGTGGGACAGGGTCATTCTTTCTGGAAATTGCTGATGCTTAATTGACAGAGCCTCTACTCATTTGTTGGGTGGAAGATTGCATCAGCAGGGAGGATCTGTCATGACCCTTCTTGGGATCAAAGGTCCTCTACTGGCAAGAGTAGTGCAGGAGAGTAGTAGTTTACTCCTTATAAAAAGGATGTAGAGTCACTCCTTAAGTCACCCCTGGACAGCTGGCCACCTCCCTTTGGGTGGTACGACAAACCATAGAAGTCCTTGGTGCAAGAAAAGCAAAGGTCTGCCCCCACCCACATTCTCACTGGTGCCTCACCTACCTGCTACAGGTATGCACATTCAATTTCAACCAAAAATATCTCAACAGGTTGAAGTGACAGGAAATAGTTTCATACTGTGAAGATGTTATAAGGGTTGGGCTGGAGGGTGTTTATATAACTGAAGTAGGATAGGGAGTGTCTAAAAATAAAATTTAGTCAAAACATCTCACATCCAGACTAAAGGAAAATCTGTAGATGGTTTAATGAGACATGAAGGGAGAAAAAGGAAGAAGACCTGTCCCTCTGGATAATAGAAAACACCAGTACTGATATGTGTTTGGCTTTGTGCTTCTGTATAAGAACTACTGCCAGTGTGTTTGTTCAGTCAGGTGGACACTTAGGGGGTAATTCTGAAGCACACTTCTGTGAGAGCCTCTCAAGCCTCTGCACATCAGAGAGCTGAGGTGAAGGATTAATCTTGGTGCCATAAAGCAGGATCAGGCTAGAACAACCTGCCAGTTTTTATAGTTGAAACTCAAACAGTTCAATAAAAACCATATTCTCAAGATACCTTCAGAAGAGATGTTTGCAGTTTGAAACAGTTCTGTACTTCCCAAAGTCGATGACATGATTGTTTATGTGCTTGTAATGATATAAAAAATGCTTTATAGTTTTGATTTTCTAATGCTGCACAGATGTCTACGTCAAGCAGTAAAGAACGGGGATATTGTGTCTTTCAATTTAATGTTACAGAGACAGCAGAGGTGGGAAGAGCCTTTGGGGAGGAAGAGTGAAATTGAACACTGGTGTCAGGGATGAAAGTAGTGTTGTGTGCAGGCCTATCTGTAGGAAACCAAAACTAGGGTTTCCTTTTTTTTTTTTTTTTTTTTTTTTTTTTTTGTTATTCTGCATAAATATTGAGAGGATAGCTGCCAAAAGGTAGCGTCCTTTGCAATCCCACCATGGTCCGGACCATGAAGTGCGTTCTATGATTGCAAACCCCCTGAAATAGAGATGACAAAGAGAGTGAGCTGTATGTGATAACATTCTAGCATGAACCATTTATCTGTGCTTTGAAGAGCCTTAGTTTTAGGTAGGAACTCTGAGTAAGAAGTGATTGGGAATCTGGAAGGACTGTTTATGAAGTGAAGCTGAAATTAGAAAACATTCACAGTTGTGCCAAGCGCAGGAAAAAGGAAAATATCCAACATACTTAAGAGCCATTGGAAGTACTTGAGAAGGAATGAAATTGATTGCATGACTTGTGGAAGACAGAGGCATGTACCAAGCATTTTGATTTTATATAAATATTAACTCTTGTATAAATATGAAGTTGTGGTCTGCCTTAGGTAGCATGTGAGGAGCTCCTGTGAACATTTGAGCAAGTAATTCTTGTAAATGTTGCAGAGCAAACAAATACTGTAAAAATCCAGTTTTGTTGCCAGAAGTAGTTATGTGGTCACTCTGGATTCTTACTGACTCTTTTCTAAATACTTAGCAATTCATTTTGTGGAAAAACTCTCAATGTGTAAACTCAGAGAATCAGAATATGAGTTTCTGACATAGAAGCCCAAGCTTTGGTTTAACCCCTGAACTTAGAGGAGAAAGAAAAAAACAAAGTTGAAAGAAGTTTTCTTAGTCTATAGATGATTTTTTTCTCCTTATCAAACTATGAAAGCTGCCAGGTAACTACTTAAAAGGAAAAACAGAAGTTGTTTTCCCTTTGGTATCTGAAAAGAATGGTTTTTCCCTCTCTGGTCCAGGGACAGATACAGCTATGCCAGCGGTGCTGTATCTTCTCCTGAGGACCATCATGTTGTCCCTTGGAGTTTGTTCAGTGCTTCTCAGGGATTTATCTGGAAGCCTGAACCTGGGCTAACTGGAGGCTAACACAGAGTAATTCAGCACGCCTGCAAGGAAGAGTGCGTACAGCAACATTTTCTTTGCCTTCTGTGCTGGAGGATCATCATAATTGCAGAGATATACTTGCTGCTTCTCTGCCTTTTTGAAATAAACTCCAGAGATAAGGCTGTCAGAAGCTTCTGCCTTCCATTACACACTGAGCTTGGTATTTCCAAGTATTCCTGAGGAATGGGAGACACACTGTGGGCTTTCTTTGCCAAAAGGGTAAATACTTTATCTTCCATTCAAATCCTTATAAAGGCAGAGATATAACCCTGTTGACAGGCCTCTAGTTGGCATATTTCCATGTGGACTGATTTAAATTCTCTTTATCCTTGTTAAGATTTTTTCACACACAAATATATCTTTGTGCAAAGAAAGGCAAAGAGCAAATCCTGCTCTGCAAGTCATTTGTGTGAGGTAGAAGGGAGGATTTCATGATAAGATTGAATTGATTTGGTTATGCTGGCTTTCCAGAAGGGAGTGATTCCTTTGTGTGTTCTTCTTGTCCTACTGTTCATTCTGTTAACAGAGTTAAAAATTAAATCTCTTGGTTTTGACCTAGGAAAAGGTCTATGCACAACGATGTTGGAGTCACAATAACAACTTCTTCCCTGGAGTCACAGTGTAATTGGGGTGCAGGATCCCTGGAGCAAGCCTGAGAGAGAAGCTTGTTTAGTTTTATTTAAAGCAACAAAAAATAAGGAATGGTAAATTTGCCACTGATGGCTGGTTTCCTATTGCTGCTGTTCATGTGCGTGCATACAGCTGCTTATCTTTGTGTATTCCAGAGGCTCTGTATGGTTGTTAACGACGGGTCATTCCAAAATACAATCAACAGCATTGAAGCAGATGCCCTAATAGACTCCACCGGCAGAACCTAAACAGTCAGTTTTCCTTCCCTCCAATTGCAGATCTCAAATGCCTCTTAAAGATTCTGCAGATCTATGGGTGATTTTCCACTAGATACTCAAGTCCTGTAGGTGTTTCTTTGTTTAAGGCTTTCTGCACCCTTTGATGAGGACTGCTTTAATATTAACTTGGAATCTTGGAGTCACTCTTCCAAATACCAATAAAAGTTTAGGTGAAAATGCAAAGTTGTAAAAAATGCAAACAGAGTATTGGCTCTACTGTCCAGAATAGATCAACTATAATCATTTGTTACTTTGTTATCTGTGTAATGAATATCAGAAATAACTTGCTAGTCTACACGTACTAAGATCAAATTTAGAGAGAGCCTCCCTTCCACCTGTTTGGTGGTCTGGTGCAGCCAGGCTTGCTCTTGTCAGTCAGGTTTGTAGTGGGTCCCTGCAAAGTGTTGTTAGCACACTGGCCCTTTGGTTCTTCCAATGCTCTCAGTCAGATATGACTACTTTTACTCTGGTTAAATTGCCTTTATGTAGTTCAAAAGATGAATTTTTGGAAACCCCCTCCATGATTTCTGGGCTATCTCACTTTGAAAATGCCAGTGCTTCTTTTGCAAGTCAGATGCTACCATCTGGTCTGCCCTATAAATGGCTCTTTGTGGTTAATGGGGGCTCTCCCTCCCCATCACTGCGTGGTTAAGCTGATGCAAGGACAATTGCTGTAATTATGATCTCTGCTCTTTTCGTGAGTATGTGACTGCCATGTTCCTTTGAAAATCCAACTGCAGGCAGTTGTGGCTCTTTTGAATTCAACAGAAGCTGCTTACTTTAAGAAAGATGTGGTCGGTGCAAGGCTCTGTAGCCTCCAGCTGCTGATAAATCTGTTGTACAAGGGAAGGGCACCTTGCTGGCAGGCATAGTCTCAGTGAAATCCTCTTTATCTCATACACACAGCAGAGGTTCTGAGGGTTTTGGTTTGTTTTGTTGCTTTGTGTGTTTTCTTTCCTTTTTGTTTTTTAATTAAAAACAAAACAAAAAACAACAACAAACCCCTTGGGAAGCTGTTTGCTTGTTCTTTCTTGGCAAGGAAGACAGAAACCCTCAAGCAGCAGTATTTGTTTGTCCTTTGCCAAGCAGGACACAGATTAGGTCCTTAAGCAGGACCCTCCCTTGCCATGTTCTTTAGCCTCACTTGCCTGAGCCAGGGCAGCCTCCTGGTGGGAGGGCTTAGCTGTGTTGGCCATGTCAACCCTGCGCTTCTCTGATGAACTCCACAGAACTGTGTGCTACCAGTTCGTGTAGTTGGTGCTTTCCTTATTCTTCTGAGGTTAACATCCAAAAATATGCTGAAGTCTGCAGGAAGGGTTGTGCAGTGGTTATTGACATGTGAAAATGGAAGGATAAAGATGACATTAAAGATGACATAAAGATGACTAGTGAGAGAGAAGTTTTTCACAAGCTGGATGCTAAGTTGCATAGAGCTGTTACTTCTAGATGGGGATAGACCTTTTGGAAGCAGAAATGTGAAGCCAACCATGGCGAGGAGACTTTGTCTTGCTTGAAGTTGTCTGACTTTCAGGATCTGGACATTCATCTAATTGGCCTTACACTGACTGTACAAATGTGTAATTTTCTGCCTGCTTTGCTGAAGTAAGATAACTGCACTAGAAGCCATGGTGAGCCTTAAAATGAATCTTGGATTGAAGGAAATTTCTGGTGAATGTGTGCACTGCCCCAGATCCAGCTTTACTTAGAAGTGTTTGAGGTACAAGCCAGGGCAGCCTGACGTAGGAGGCTGTACTGGAACCTCCAAGCAGGTTAGCCTGCCCGCTTACCTCAGAGAAATCTTATTGCCTAGGTGAGCAGAAAGTTGCAAGCTCCACTTTTTTTGCTCTGTCTGCAGGATTTCATCACCACTCAGTCCTCTCCCACTTTCCAATCAGATAAAGCTGACCAAGGGACTCCACTAACCTTGGGAAGCATTCAGTGATGGAGATCCTGGGTGGTGCTGCCATGTAGGAACAGCCTGGAGCCACCTCTGCCATAATGTAAGGAAGGGAATTTCCTTGCATGGCCTGGGGCAGGGAGCTCCTCTGCCCACAGCTCCCAGGGTGCAGCTCCTTCGCTGCCTTCCAGACTCAGTGCACGCTGGCTTATTTATTCCAAGGGCTTCGTGTAATTAACTGGCACCCAAGTGCTTTGCTCCTAAAGCTGGCACAGGCCTGCTGAACTCTGCTGAGATCTTCTCTAAGCAGGATTTCATCATGCTTGGTGTGCCCCAGAACATGATGCCTTTTTTGAGCTTCCAGTAGTTTGAGCTTTTTTGGGACATGCCATCTCCTCACTCTCTTTAGCTATCCCTACATGTCTGACTCCTTTCCTTCACCATGATAGCCTCATGCATTCATCATTTGTTTGTGCCCTTTTCTAAGCACCTGTTGCACCCTGCCCTGCTTGCCTTGCCTCTTGTAGGCAGATCTCTAAGATACTCAGATACTCAGCCAGTTCTTTGTTTTGCTGTTCACATCACACCATGATGTGGTCCTGCAGACACTTCTTGCTAATAGGCATAATAGGTAGATGCCTGCCTGGGCCATTTTCCTCCAGCACTCCCCATCTTGCGTTTTCCAGGGTGTGGGTAGATGCAAACTGTCTCAGCAGTTCCTGAATTGTTCTTCCTCTCTTGATGGCAATGTAGGAGACGCCTCTGTGCTTTGAAGCCTCTTGCCAGAGGAGTTTACTTACAGCCCCATGCAGGTGGAGGTTCCCTCATTGCACAACTGCAAGCATATCTCATCTAGTCATGATGGACTGAGATCTGTGTTTATGGATGCTGTAGAGTTTAGAAGATATAAAACAATAAAGTCAATGAAGCAAGGCAGTAGAAACTATATTGCCTGGGCCCACCGGACCAATCTCCTCATGCTTGACAGTGTGAAACTGCTTGTTAGAAAGAGATCATTCATTTATTGTCAGCAACTTGTCTTAATCTGTTTGGTGAGTAAGGAAAGGGATGGTTAAATAGAGGGCAAACCTATCAAAATTTTCTGCTGCATTGAAAGAGCAAGATACATCCTAAACAGTAGAACTCAATAGATTCATTTATCTCTACTTAATAAATACAAATGACTAGATAGGAAAGTCAGATTTCAACTGGCCAGCGGAAGTTTTAACCACATGTACAGCTAGATTAACCACTACCGAGATTCGGGATCAACTGTTATGTAAGTCCAAACATTTTTTTAATTGGAAATGGAATAGCAACAGATGCTGTTTGCTAAAGAAAGCCGACTGTCGTGTAACACATCCAGAATGTGTGTTTTGTTTGGCAGAATCACACGTGGATTGTCACTTTCCTTTGCCCTTACCTCTAGGGAAAAACATGCTGCTAATCAGACAGGTGAATCATTATTAGTTGGGTTTATTTCTTACTTGGGTTGTCACATGAGAACAAAGCCTAACATAATGCAGCTCCAGTTCAGCACAGCTTCAGATCCACTGAGTGATTTCAGTTCTGGCTGAAGGAAAGCGACCATGAGATGGCTTGTCAGGTTGTGGCTGGCTCCTTAGAGCAGGATAGACTGTGTAGGCTGTGAAAGGCTAGTGTGCTAAGTCATAGGGCTAGTGGTGATTCATCAGCTGCCTCACTGCAGAATACCACTGAGATGCTAATTCCTGTAGTGTAAGATCTCATGGTAACTGCTGCCTTTACGTGCATTGTGGCCCTGTAACCTTAGCCCATTCCACGCATGATGCCATATGCCACATGCCAAACAGGTCAGAGCCAAAATGTGTGGTGATTCCTTTTGCCTTTTAAAAATGTAAACACGAAGGTGATGATTTTTCTGTATGGTTAAATAAGCCACCCAGCAGGTCCCATAGGTGTGGTACTGCTTACTCTGAAAACATGGTGGTGATTCCTGGTGCTCAACAGCAGCTAGGTGTTAGCTTGGGGTGAGATCCTGTATGTGCCCATGGCTTCCTGGAAAAGCACTTCAAAGCCTTTCCACAGGACAGGTGTTCCCTTGCCAGTAGACTTTTTATTACTACGAACAAATGTCTGTTGGAGTGGTTTGTTAATAATGAGCAAGGAAAGGATTATCAGGCAATGCAGTGACTGTGAAAGAGGAGCAGAACCTGCTGCAGGAAGGTCATAGCTCCATTTGCCCTATCACACACACACCAAGAGCAGTCCCTCATCTCTCTAATGTTTTGTTGGATTGCTCCTATCATTAGCTGAAGCTGTGTTTGCATTTCTAAGAAGGTTAATTGGCAACTACACCTTCAATAAATTAAACCTTTCCCTGGAGTATGACTGTCACTAGGGGGGATGTCACTTCGTTTATCAAACAGAGCAGTCCAGGGCTGCTGAGTCTGGAAAGAAGCAGGAAGCAGGGAGTCCAGAGAGTGAGTTTAGTTGTTCCTTAGTTGAGGTTATTGGTCCAAATTGGACCAAACCAAAATCCATCTGGCACGTACTATCTTTCTCCATACTGCATGCCAGAAGCCTTGCAAACCTGTCTCCTCTCTGCTAAGTCCTCTCTATTTGACTACTAATAATGACAGGATATTTTTGTTCTTCCCCCTAGCTTCAGGGTGCTCCTGGGCTGTCAGGAAGTTTGGAGGAAAAGTAATTAAGGCCAAAGAAATGGCAGCCTGCCTTATCTCCCTGGTTTGGATATCCTTTCCCCCTTCCAGTCCTGGGCCCAGCACCAGACTGGATGTTCCCGGAGTGGGGAGGTTTCTATGTGATGTTCACCAGCATTGTGTTGTTTTCTAACTCATCACTGCTTATTGTTTGGGTATGCCTGTGTAAATGTGGCATGTTTGCAATGTCTTTCATGACCACCAAGGACAGGAAGGCGAACACACCAGTGTGATAGCAGACAGCACCAGTTTTATCTGGAATGCAGGCTTTAGGTGAAGCAGAAACCATCCCAGCAGCAGGAGGTCCCACCATCTGGTCTGAATCACCAGTGGAAATTTCCTTTTGAAGTTTCAAAAGAAGGTTGGATTTTTGGTGTGATGAAGAGTGCACGTACTCCTTGCTGTATGAGCTGCTCCTTGCATTAGGCTGCATATGCTAGGAGGTGGTTTTCCTTTGCATTTATTGGAAAATATAAAACACTGAGTGAGAATTCTATGCACAGATTGCAGCACCCTCCAGTCAGCTCTCCCCTTGAGATCTCCACTCTTTATTATGATAGAATTAAAGAGAGGATAATGAAATGGATTAGATTAGGACCTCAGCTCCACTTCTCAAGTACTTAATCTCTCTGGCGAGGATTCAAATATATGGCCTAAGTGCTCCATCTTTACAAAGGGCAGCTACTGCATTAAGCAGCATTTATAGAGTGCAGATCAAGAAGAGCTCCTGCCCCAGAGGAGCATATACTGAGCTTCCTGCAGTGAATTTTTAGGGCAAAGCACTTTCTGTGATGTTGCTGCTTGCAACTATCCTTTCTCTCCTAGCCTGCCTGGCTCCTGCTTTAACCACCCCTTTCACCTTACAAATACCATATTGTATCTATTTTTAATACCTGTTGCAGTGGTAGAGGCAGTAGAACCACAGGTGAGCAGGGCTGGGTGCGGCTGCTGCTACCTGTGCATGCCTGCGTGCAGGAATGTGTGTCTGTGCACAGCGGTGTGCCCAGCGAGATCAGCTGCAGTGAGGGGCAGCACTTCACAGGAGCAAGCAGCTGGGGCTGGAATGCTATCACAGGCACACCCATTTAAACTTCTGCCTCAGTTAAACAGATACAATGGGGTACTGTTTCCCCATGCTTTTTCTCCCAAGTACAACTACTTGAATATGTATCATGATGTCATCGATTTTAATGCTGCTTAACCGGCAAATGGAGAGGCATGCATAAAGTAAACATCGCTATGGCCCCTGGGGAGCTTAATGTCAGTCAACGGTCACACCAGAGGATTGGAGGTACATAAAGCATCAGTTGTCATCAGCAGGTAGGACTGGAGGAAACAAGAAGAAAAATCCTCACATCAGTGCAACTGATTTCTCCTGGCAAACGTTGTGCTGGGAGATTCATTCAAGAATGTGTTGTGGAGCGAGGAGTAAAACGATGAGCTGTAGTCCCAAACCTCCAGCAAGGCAGTATCTGAGGCACTTTGGGGCTTGTATTGTCCTGGAGGTCAGAAAAGCTGCCCACTGGCCTTATAGTACAACATAAAGACTGAACTATCCAGAAGGGAAACTCCATCTCCAAGGCTGATACCAAAGCTGTGTGTGTTATCAAATACATTAGTTACACCTTCTTGGAGCCTGCTTGATTTTCCCATTGACTTTCACAGGTGGCTTTTCAGTAGCTTTGCAAGAGGTGACGTTGGGACTGGTGACATCCAGCCATCACAATCTGCCTGTCACGGGGACCTCTTCCATACTGCAAGAAAATCTGCAGGAGCGATAGCCTATGAACCAATTGTCCTCAATTTTACCTTTCATTTGTTCCTTACATTTTTTTCTCACTGTAACTCATTGCCTTCACGAAGAATCATTACTGACTAGCTTTGGCTGGATAGCACACAGACAGAAACTGCTGACTGATCCCATGGTTCTGCAGCCAATAGCAGATTTGTGCACAGCCATATCACCCAACAGGATGTGCCTGATTAAGAGTAAGCGTGTAAATGCAGTGGAATTTCTTATAATTTAGCCAGGAAAGGCGACGAGTTTATGCCAGGTATTGGGATTTTTTTTTGCTGGCTGTTGTGGAGGTACAGATCAGTACCAGCACACTGATAGAAAAATAAAACCTATCAGCAGGTTTTGTTTGTTTGTTTTATGAAGTCTGAAGTGGGAGGAAAAATTGGTGTTGGATCTCAGCTTTGTTTTATGTCATTGTGGTGGTGTTTGATAAGGTAGCTGGAGCTTCAAAGCAGAATTTTCTGTATCACTGAGCAAAGAGATTTAGTGTGCAGCCTGATTCCCAGGAATGCTTCTTGCACAGAAACAACCCTCTATAGAGCCTCTTAACCAAGCCACTGCCTCTGATTCCAAGCAGAAGAGCTGTCTTGGAAAACATGTCGCCAACAGCGCCCATGCAATGGCAGATCTAACCATCTCCCAGTGTGCACTGGCCTGAATATTTTAACAAATCCTCTTGCCCTTTTCTTGTACAAATCTCTTATCTTCTCAGAAAATGATCCCCTCTGTACCAGGAATCCAGGCATTTAGAAGCCAGGAATAGAAAGAGATTGACCAAACCCAGCTCATTTATAGAAGGAAGTTTCTGAGAAGGAAGCACCAACCGGCACTCTCTGCCAAAGCAGCACATCACTGTTATGTATTTGAAACACTTATTTTCTTACTGGAACTCAAAATGGGGGAGCAATACATGCAGTTTGGAAGAGATGATGGCTGCAAGTAAGTAACAGCTCTGAAGAATGTTGCCATGAGTTTTTTCCTTTTCCTTTTCCTTTTCCTTTTCCTTTTTCCTTTTTCCTTTTTTCTTTTTTCTTTTTCTTTGAAATCGTTCCTTTCTTGGTGTCAAGTATTTCAGTTCCGAAGGAAAATTATTCAGTGTTTAGATGGGGTTTTTGGTAAGCCTTGAAAACTTGCTTTCAGAACCAGAGCACAGGGAGTTCATGGTTGGGAACTCCAGCACAAAGTCCAATTTGTGAGGAGGTGGCACCCAGAAATGGCAAATGCTGCCTTTGTCTTTGCACTGGCTAAAGAGAGGGTGCTCTGAGCTGACCACTTGGTCTATCACCTCTGGGCCATTTCTCTGCCCCATGACTATTTCCAAGGGTGTTGTACTGTTTATTTCTTATTTGATATAAAGACGGAGGAAATGGAAGGGGTAGGACAGGGTGGAGGCTGTTGCACTGTTAGCACAGCATGAAGGAGATTACATGCTGGAGGTGGGATTTTTCAAGGAGAGTTTGTTGTGTTGTCAGTGTACTGAACAGGTAGCTAAGCAGAAGGAGTGACAGTATTCACAGTGTAGCCAATATCACTGACCAAAAATAAACACATTGTTTGAACATATCACAGAACACCGTGCACTGTCACTCCCTAGGCTTCTAATTGCTTTATTACTTGGTTTAATGAAAGTTACAAACTCGCTCTCCAAAACTCCCAGACATTCTCTGTCCCCTGGACCTAGCTGAGGTGAGAAAGGCCACAGTGCTCTGCCCTGTGCGGGTGGCTCCATGCTGCAGCTGGTGAAACCTGGCTGGCCCCAGGCTGCAGGGTGCTGTGGGCAGCACCAGATATTGGCAACCCAGGATCAGGCAATGCCAATAGTGAGAAAGGCGAAAGGAGTGGAGCCAACACAGAGGGAGAGCCCGGCTGCTAATTCCTCTCATTCACCAGCAGCCAGCTTATCTGTTCAGAGACATGGTATGGCTAAAGGAAGTTAATTTGCTACTGTATCATAGAATCATAGAATCATAAAGGTTGAAAAAGACTGCTAGGATCATCTAGTCCAATCGGCTGCTCATCAGCACCATGTCCCACAGTGCCAGGGAGGTGGTGGAATCACCATCTCTGGAGGTGTTCCAGAGCCTTGTGGATGTGGCACTGAGGAACATGATTAGTGGGCATGCTGGAGATGGCTGACAATTGGACTAGATGATCCTAGCAGTCTTTTTCAACCTTTATGATTCTGTGATACTGTGATCCTATATGCCAACCCCATGCTGGTAATTGTTACTCTGCAACACCTTTTCATATTTGTCAGTGCTGATACATCAGAACAAAGTCCGTCTGGTAAGTATCCTCATCCCCATCCACATAAACTGGATATCTTAGCTCTGAAATAGCCAGTGGAACCTCAGAACTCCATTGAAACACTTAGTAAGGTGATTTGAGGTGCATGAGTATATCCAAAACATCTGCACAAGGTTGCCAGGTATTTCCGAATCACAAAATCATCTAGATTGGAAAAGACCTTCAAAGTATGATACAGAAGGTATGGAAAACCCATGAGCAGCTGATAGGAGCCAGGCAGGGTATCCTATGGCATCTCAAATGAGAACTTAGATACCCAGCTCACAATTAGTGGATGTAGACCAGAGCTGCTTCTCTACTGCCCTCACACTACATGAGGGCCATGAACACCACTTCTCATGCTACCAGGAGCCAGCAGCACTTGGACTCCTGGGTCACTGAGGATGGCTTTTACAAGTGCAGCCCCATGCATTAGTATCTTGAAAGCACAGGCTGTGTTTAATGACTGACTCGCAAGGATTTCTCAAGCGTTCTGGAAAATGTCAGTGTTAATCTTCTTATCTTTTCTTCATTTTTCCCCACAAACCTGATGTAATTTGACACACTGATTTTATGGGGTTTTGTGTATCTGTGTAAACACAAGGAAAGTAGCTAGCAGTCCATAATGTGCTCTGACAAGATGCAAATAAATTGGCGAGTAACTGGTGACCTTTGAAAGCTTCTGAGGATTTCTTCTTTGGCCAGCTGGGTCCCACTGAACCGGTGCTAAACTTGTCTCCATCGCCCCTTCCTTTCCACCTCTCATTTTTTGCAGCTGCCTCCTTCTTTGACTGGCTCACGTAGCCAGGGACCTACTTAAATGATAAGATTATTGTTATTATTATTTTAAAACCTGGTATGCCTCTCTGCAAAAAGCGTCATGATTTTACGGTTAAATGAAAGTATGAAGGACATGAGGATCAGCCCAGCCCACAGTTACGCACCAAGCACTGCCATTCACTGAATGAGCCAAGAGTTCCTGCACATGCTTCTAGTGCATGTACAAGAGAGGAAAAGTACATTTTTACGTGTTTTTGTGACTATCTCTGTGTGTGACATTCAGAAACCTGAGATAGCATCCCACAACCAAAAGAATAAGGATAAATGTATAGGTGAGATAACCACTAGATAGGCAGACCCCCGGCATGGGCATGGAACAGGCTCCCCGGGGCAGTGGTCGTGGCCCCAAGCTGTTGGAGTTCAGGGAGTGTTTGTGTAACACTCTCTGACACAGGGTCTGATTTTTTGGGTGGTACTGTGCGGAGCCAGGGGTTGGACTCGATGCTCCTTATGGGTCACTTCCAACTTGAGATAATCTATGATTCAATGATTTTTTATGATTTACAACCACTCCTACAGTGCTGGCGAGGATCATATCCTTCATAGGGTGGGAGGGATTTCTGAGTTCAGGGCTTGCTGTGGATAGGCCCAGATGTCAATTCCTTAATCAGAATAATAAAATATTCCTGGTAAGTAACATTTGAAGTAGCAGACAAAGTTATGACCCTAATGAAGACACACCAGTTTCATAAGGGACTGTCCCGATTAGTGTGTCAGACCAGAGATGCAATGTAGGGCAAGGGAGAATTTGTCATTGCCATCTCTTCGCTGTTTGTGGAGCACTGTGGATACTGTGGCTTAGTGCTTGGAGGAGCTGTGCTGCCGTGAAAGGCAAGCTGCCCGGGGGAATCTTCCTGCCTGTGGGAGCAGTGAGATGATGGGATGTGCACAGACTGTGTTGCAGCAGGATCCCGGAGGAAGCTGTCTTGAGCTGGGCTTGCAGGTGCCCTTGTTTCATGTGCTGTAGGGTTATCTTCATCCCAAGACCTCCATTTCCATCTTACAAGCACAGGTCAGAAAGCACACTCGTAGGCGTAGGACTTGGAGTATGTAAGGGGCACGCTGCTTTTCCCAGCCATGGTCCACAGGCACCAGCAGCCAAAGGAGCCTTATCAGACGCCTGGCTGAGCAGCACTCAGCCAAACCTGGGCTGGGGCAGACAGAGGCTCTATCCCCACCCTGTCACAGAGGTGACTGCCCTGCCGACGTCAGGAAGTCTGACTTCATTTCCTGGCACAGGGACCATATTTTCGTAGCAGCGTCGGAGAGGTAGTGGAACTGGAATAGGCGTGCTTGGCCACACCTCCGCAACCATCCAGCCTTTAAAGCTCCCAAGGAGCGTGAGCGCAGGGCTGTTTCTCCGCTGGGTTCACAGGAGTGGAAGTGGCTGTTACTGGTGTGCTAAGAGGTAGCCTCTTCCAGCCGGATTCTCCCTGCTGCCTTCTCAGGGCAGGATCCACCAAGGTAATTCCAGACAATGTCCTGCAGGATCCAGGACAGACCCTTGCTCTGGGGTGGGATGGCAGCAAGACCTCATCCATGAGGGTGGGAGAGGAGGGGGCATGGGGTGTCACAGTGAACAGAGCCAGCCCTGGCTCCAACTTGAGACAGGCAGCTGGAGCCGGGGCAAACACTCCTGGGATGTGATTGAAATTTTCTGTTGGATGGGCATGTTTTATGCAAAAGCATGAATGAGAGAGGAGGCACAGCCTGGAGGGAGAAGAGTCAGCACTACAGTGAGGACAATAGTTCGGGGTGAGCTGTGATGTAGATGCAACAGCATGAAGTTACCACAGCACACGCTTCCTTGCACAGACTGCAGAAACCCGAGGAAATCCCAAGTGCTCATGCAGGCGCTAGATGGGCAAGCTCTGCTTCTGGGAAAAGCAAGACAGGTCAGAGCCTCTTCGTGCCCCGAAGGACATCCATGCTAGAAAAAAAGAAAAGGGTGTAGAGATCAGTGCAAGTGGCCCAATAGTTCAAGACAATGAGCTTCTATCCTTCTTATCTGCTACAATCGTAATTGCCCCAGTCAGGACCTGCAGCAGGGCTGTGCTCTGTGCTGCCCTGGGATGCCTCCAGCTGTCACTGACCTGTATGTGTCGGAGGAGTGAAGAGATAAGCTAATCTGATCAACAGTAACTTTCTGTGGGTAAAATTGCAGCTATCTAGTTTTTCCAGAATGTTCATTTTTGATTTTTCACAAATGTCCAAATAGCTCTCAGCTATCTGTGCGAGTGTTGTTCAAAAATCATTTGTAAACAATGATCTTCAAACACTCCTGCATGCATTGTTCACCAGCTCTGTTCTCTCCATGAGATTCCAGCATGCTTGCATATTTTGCATTTCACTGCAGGCAGCTTTTTGAAGAGCTGCACATCTCCTTTAACATGGTGATGTTAAAAGCTGGAAATACATTCCACTATTTCTAATTAAGTAACATTGAGGGTTATGTGAGGCTCGAGAGTGATTCAGTGATGTTTTCCCCCTTTGTTTATCCCTTGGTTGGGTCAGATGCCATTTACTGAGGACTCAACCTCACCTCCCTGGAATCTGTCTTTTGAACTAGCCTGGTAATTGAAGTATGTTGTTCTGGATGGGGGGGAATCGAAGTAAATGGCACAGGGAGAACAAAACACTAAATTTTGCAAGATCAGCTCATTTTTTCTTTGTATGTCAGAAAAGAAAACCCTTGGTTTTCTAGTGCAGGTCACCATTAAAGAGAGATTCCCTCCTGTTTAATGCTGACATTGTATTTAAACCTCCATTCTGAGAGATTTTAGAGTCTAAGTCTGACTGCATAATTTGGCACCTCGAAAGCACTACCTGCCTTGGGATCTAAATTCATTCAGTGCCATGCAGTGTCCAGCATCCTCATGCAGTGGTGTTTGGATGTGCTTTAGGCTTAGAAAGGATTCAGCAACTTAATCCCCTGAGGAAATGGGCAGGGCTCAGCCAAATAGCCCTGTGATCCCCTGTCGAGACAGCCTTACCTCAGGCTTATTCAGCCAGCACTTACCTCTTCACGATGAGACAGCAGGAGTGTGCTAGATGTGTTGGAAGACCTTGTGCATCCTTGGCTCATGGGCTTCTCAAGCAGTAACTTGTTCGGTCCTCCTCATGTGGTGCCAGCATTGGCTCTGACATGTTGGTTCTCTAGCCACACAAGGCAATAGACTGGGGAGGGGACTGAGATGTCTGGGATAGTTGTTTTTGCTGTGCTATCCTGAAGAAGGACTGTGTGTTTGTGGCTAATGGTTGGTTTCCTGTATTTGCTGTTCAATTCGGAGTGAGAGGAACTGTGCTGGAGGTATCCAGGTATGCTATCTGCAGGGCCTTTCACTCATACCGTAAACCAAAGCCACGGGTGTTTCAGAGAAAGTAACAGAAGGAAAACAAGATGAATAATTTCCTGTTCTGTAGTGCTCACCTCTGGAGCTCACTGGTGCCAGGTACTGATGTTGTTTAAATCCAGCAAAAGGGTGTAAATGTGACTATGACTAACTTGCTCTTGTATCACCTGGGACAAAAGTGACAAAGCAGTTCAGCCTCTTTGCCCCATGAAAGAGCCTCACTTTCCCCTTGCTGTCTATGCTGCCACGACATTGACAACCCCAGGCATGGTGTGGTGGACTTCCAAGGTGAATCATCACCTGCTGAAGGGTTTGGCTTGCTCCTGATAGAGAGCCAATGCCAAGCAAGGAGATGGCTAAGCTGCCACAGCCACATGTCTTTAGCACTGTGGTGTCCTTGCCCAGTGAGGTGGGAATGGATGTCCATCCTGCCTCTCATTCCCCACTGCTGCAGCACCCAGGTTGTTGATCCAACGGCCTATGTCTTTTATATTTCCACAGCTTTGAGGAAACATTTCTTTGTGAATTTGCTCAAGAAGACATCAAGATGACAGCATCACCTCCTCGAGGTTGCGGCAGCATCCATGCTGACTATTACCTACTTTGTGACATGGATCAGGCCTGGGGGATTGTCCTGGAGTCGCTGGCTGCAGCTGGAGTCCTTGTCACCGTTTTCCTCATTTGCTCCCTCTTGTTCCTCATCTGTAAAATCCCAGATAAGAGCAAGAGGCACATGGTCTCCATCTATTTCTTCTTCCTCTTAGGCACACTCGGCATTTTTGGCATCACTTTTGCCTTCATTATTAGAAGCAATGGCAGGATTCGCCCCACTCGCTTCTTCCTGTTTGGAGTCCTCTTTGCACTCTGCTTCTCCTGCCTCCTCACCCATGCCTCCAATCTCGTCAGACTAGTGAGAGGAAAAAAGTCCTTCTCCTGGCTAGTGTTGCTGCTACTAATTGTTTCCTTTGCTCTGGTGCAAGTTGTGATCAACATTGAATACCTAGTCACCATGATGGTAAAAGATAGAAACATTTTTTTGACTATGGATTCAGAGAAGGCCAACAAGGACTTTGTCATGCTTCTGATCTATGTGCTCTTCTTGATGGCTTTGACCTTCCTGGTTTCCATGTTCACATTCTGTGGGCCGCGTAAGAGCTGGAAGAGACATGGAGCACACATCTTTGTCACTGTCCTGTTCTCCATTGCCATTTGGGTTGTGTGGATCACTATGCTCACAAGGGGCAACCAATCTTTAGGGAAAACTAATTGGGATGATCCTGTTGTGGCCATTGCTCTGGTGTCCAATGGATGGGTCTTCTTGATAATGTATATCATCCCTGAAATTTGTTTCCTCACTGCCCCTCTCAAGCTGGAGGACTACCCTCCAGAAAATGAATTCTGCCAACCCACGTTCATAAAGCAGGCGGCTGGAGTGGACAACCATGCCTACACCCAAGATGAAATTGTGCAAGGTATGATGAATTGATTGACTGCACTGCCCCCAGCCCTAAGCACAGATGCAATTCTCACAAGTTAAAAAAGGTAGAAGAGCTAAAAAGAAAAGAGCTTGAAAATGATGAGTAGTTTAGAAGTAAGAAAGACAAAAGTTTAAGGCTGATGAAGAAATGCAAGTGAAAACGAATTTTCAGACAGACAAAGGAAAAGAGTACAGATCGGAGCAGAAGCTGCAGATGTGTAGGAGGAATGACTGAATAAGGGACTTCCTGGGTGTCAGGACTGAGATGTAATTCCCTATGACTCTATTAGGTCTGGAAAGCTCAGATAAAAATTCAGGAAAGTTTTTTATTGTCTCTTAGCAATGCTTCAGCACTTGAGACTTCTCCAGGTTATACTTGGGAGATTTTTTCTTCCAGTTCTGACCTTGTTCCCATGATCCATTTAAAAAAAAAAAAAAAAAAAAAAAAAAAATTAAAAAAAAATCCATCACCCAAAAAGGAAGCATGGAGGTCTTTTTTACTGTACAGATCTCATACAGTTTTTGGAAAAAGCAAAAGTTTTTATCAGTTGAGGCATCCCAAAGTTATGTGTAGGAGGTGTGACTGACCTCCCAGTGAATCTGCTCTTGAGATCACATTTGCCCCCTGCAGTCAGACATCCCAGTCTGTTAGAGAGTAGTGGAGAAAGGGTGTGATCTCCCAGGGAATACTGCTGAGGGGGTCTGGTGCATGCTAGTGGGAGGGATTTGGCTGGAGATGAGGGTGGTAATCATGAGGCAACATGAGGTGATCTAAACTCCAAGGCCACCTCTGTCCTGTTATTTACAATACCAGTCAGTTCTGCTTTCACATGGAAATATTCAACAAGAAACTCACCAGTGGATTTTAATGCATTCCTGACTGCATGTTGCATAGAGCTTGGTCAGTCTAAAAGCAGCTGCTAATGTGAGCCACGGGCTGTTTAAGTCTCCCTTGACGTGCTATTTCCAAGCTACCATGTAATAATAGTTCATGAAATTTTCTCCCATTTTGTTTTGTGACTTAGGAAATAAGGAAGGCACCGGCTACTCCCCGTACTCTGCTCACCTCCAGATGAAGGTAAGCTCACAGCCCTCTGATGCAGGCTTCTGTTCAGGGGCTGACTAGAAGGGAAGGAGAGGGGGCAAAACCAGATAGGTCCAGAGCAGTCTCTGCAGAGGCAGGTGGATGCTTCCCATTGGATCAGATGATGCCATGACACTGCACTCATGGAGGTGTCTGTGGCTGGGAGGAGAGAGCTGCTGCTTGTCTCTGAACATGGCAGGTGGGAGAAACCCCAAGGCAAAATCTCAGGTGATAGTTTTCGATATATATTGATTTGACATTGTGTAAGAACTTCTCTCTTGGAGCAGGGTTCCTGCAGAAGACTGTGCCCTTTTCTCAGTAGTCTGTACTTCTCTCCCCAGCCCATGGCCTGAATGTATTCCCATCAGCTGTCAGACTGCAAGTTGTCATGCAGATCCAGAGCGGCAGTCTGCGTCACCCTGTGTCACGCTATGTGCACTCACCAGTCCTCCTCCAGCACACAGCCTGGCCAGATCCAGCAGCTCACGCCATGTTCTCCCATGTCCTCTGGTGACACATCTCAATAACTGGTTTGCCATACCAGGATCCTCTTCTACAGTGTCATCAGTCACACTCTTGAGAAACCTCCCATTCCATTTCTCCCTTCCCTGTTTTTGTTTTTGTTTTTTAGCTCTATTCTATTACTTTTTCCATCTTTTAAAAGTAAAAACTGCCTCGCTTCCTTTTCAGACCCTTGACGCAAAGAATGATTTCTCCCTCCCTCGGGCCAAAGCCCACCCAAGCCCATACCATGACTACACTGGTGGGAAAGGCCCCATGTAGCAGCTGTGCGGGGAGCAAAGGGACTAAAGGCCACTCAGTGACAGTGCTGATCCCACAGAAGAGACAGACTCAGACCCACACTGGCAAGGCTGACAACGAGAAGCCCTGTTTTCCCTCAGTTTTCCCACCAGCACCCCTCTCATTACTGGAAGACACCTCTCAGACACGGCTGTGGCAATCGTTTCTACGTGGGTTGGAGCTCATTCTGGGAAGAGCATGCCCTGGCCTATTTCCAGCAGGAATGCTGCAGGGCTAGAGCAGCAGGAAGTTCACCAGCTGGGCCCATGGCCTGCTCTGTCCCAGACTGGCCCACATGTCTGCCTGAGCCCCACATCTGTCATGAGAAAAGGAGCAGCAGCACCAGCGCTCCGTGTCCCAACTGCTGCCCACCTGCAAGTACACTGTGGGTACCAGCATTGAAACACCCCCACCTCTTTGCCCTGACACATTTTCTGATTTGCTCTTGAGTATTACTCGCCTCCCCAGCTCTGACCCCTGACCACACGCTCCAGCGGAGCACCCCCAGGGCTTGCCATACCCCACAGACCCTCCTGACCATCCCAACCTGTGGGATCCTGCAGTCAAAATCACTCTTCTGCAGCTGCCTGCAATATCCCCATCCTGAGATCTGCCTCCTCTCGAGTGTTTCTGCGGCATTATCACCAACATTTCTCGAGCAGCCAGGTTACGGAGGATTTGCTTTGTCCCAGGGATGAGTGCACACGAGCGTGTGCACACATGTGCCCGCCCATGTGCTGCAAGGACTGCGCCCTACAGAGCTGAATCACTCCGCATCCTGCTTTGCATTCAGCAAATAGCTTACTGTGGTATTTCATATACAGACACACAGCTCTCCAAGTGGGTGTGTGTGGTATGCTGGCGTCTGACACAGCTATGTATTTATTTAGTTCTTTGTATATGGGATATTTAATTAATAAAAACAACCTGACTTTGAGAGACCGGTGTGGTTCCTTGGGGGTAGGGTTCCCCTTACAACTGGTGTGTTGGCAGCAGCACCTTTGGATATTTGCATTACTGGGAGTAGGAAGGAAGCTTGTAGATATTTCATTGAGCCTGTGAAAACATATTTTTGTGATGTGCTGCACACAAATAACATTTTATTTGGAAGCAGAAATGCACCTTGGCCTTGAGGCAATATAATAAGGAGGGATGAGAGATACTATGGACACTCAGTGCAGGGGACAATGATTTTTGTGATTAATTGATTGTTACTGTGAATGCTGCTTTGCAGAATTGTTCTTCCCCACTCTGTGGATTTACAGTATATTTCAAAGTCATTTTTAAACCACTATATGCTGGCTCAAGTACTGACCTGCAATAGTTCGTTACTGATAACTCAGGTGAGGGCTGATTTAACTGCCAGAAGATCTCAGTGGCACTGGGCGCAGGCTGGGAAGGGATGGTGCTGCCCCACAGATCTCCAGGGGAAGCTTTTTGGGAAAGCAGCAGTTTCCCTTTTTCTTATTGTTGCTATCCAACCCAGATGGCCACTTAGTCACACACAGTGCCCTGTAGTATGTAATATCAAACTGGTGAGGCAGGATGGGCCAGTCCTGAAAGAAACAAGAGTGTGGAGGAGGCATTATGCTGGGCTTTTTTTAGCATCTGTAGGTCAGAGTGTCACAGGAGAAGGGTAAGGAACAGCAGTGTCACCACGACCTCTCCAGGGTTCCATGCACCTGGGCAAATACAGGCACAAGGGGTGCCATAAGAATTTGGGGCAGAGCGCAGGGCAGGTGATGTTGGGAAAGGACCTCACTGTTCACAAGGGTCACAATGTCCAAAAGGCTCCATCTCCCAAGCAATGGATGACATACAGCGCTCCCTTTCCTCCCTGCCTTATATATCTTTTATGCTGCTGCCTGTTTCCCTCCCTGTTTTGATATTCAAGACATAGCAGTGTACAGGGTGACTCAGGTTGTGCACAGAGCGGGTGTTTCTGCTGCCCCTTCTTGTTTCCAGCCCTTCTCTGCATTTTATCAGAATCGCAGCTACACAAAGGTTTTGGTCAGGTGGGACCTCGGGAGTGATCCAGCCCTGAGCAGGTCTCACTTGAGAACCAGACCAGGTTGTGAGGGCCTTGACCAAGTTAAGCTTTGACTATCTCCAAAGATGGAGATCTGATTATTCTCATTTGGACATTTTCTTTGTGTCTAATCAGAATTTTCCTAATTGCAGCTTGTGCCTGTCACCTCTTGTCCTTTCTGTGCACTTCTAAGAAAAGCCTGGCCCCATCTTTGCTATAGACCTCATTTACTTAATAGCCAACAGCAACTGGATCCCCCTTTGCCTTTCTTCTCTGAGGCTGAGCAGCTCCCTGGGTCTCTCATTCTGGTGATGTGCTCCACCAGCCACCAGATATCTCAGGGGGCCTCTGCTAGACATGCATCTTGCTCAGTCTCTGCTGCAGAGAGAAGACAAAACCAGGTACAGTGCTACAGATACGGCCTCCCAAGACCTAACTAAAGGAGAAGAACCACCTCTCTCACCTTGCTGACATCACACTTACTCATGCAGCCTGGCATGTTCCTGGCCTAAATTGCCATGAGCACACATCACTGGGCTATCACCCAGTTAATCCCATTGCCCTGGAGGAACTTATATGGCTATAAATAGTAGGAGCTTTTCAGTCGTGAGGTTTCATCTCTAAGGCAGGTGAACAGAGGCCAGAAGCAGCAACCAAGGCCAACTGTGAGCTGAGAGCTGCAAGTGCCCCTCCTGGTGGGACACCAGGAAGCCCAAGGGTCCCTGCTGGCATGTGACATCTTTCTCATGGCAGAAGTCAGAGAAGACATGTTCCTCGTCATCAGCAAGCCCAGCACTTGGGAACCATATTGTCAGCATCACTATACCCAGGCTGGGGTTGGTGAGATACTGAAGGCTTTTTGTGTTTGATGGATCTAAGCCCTTCCTAGGTTACCAACCATGGGAACTGTCTCTTGGAGAGGAGGGGTCCCTACCCCACTCCAGCCACCCTGATGCCCCACGTGGGCCTGAGATTGCTGCTGTTCCTTCTCTCTGCCTGCAGCACACTCACCCTTGTGCACGCAGCACAGACCTATGTGGGATCCTCTCCCTCCCTGAAAGTCAACATGCCAGGTGACTTGCTCCACCTTTCTGGGGAATCTGGTGTTTGCTTTGCCTTCACTATGGTGACAAGTGGAGTACTGCGATACCTACAAGGAGTGCTCTTTTCTGTGTGGATGCCCCGTCCTTGGACGTGTTTAAGACCAGGTTGGATGGGGTCCTGGGCAACCAGATCTAAATGTGTATGTTTGGTGGCCCTGCTAGGCAGGGGGGTTGGAACTACATGATCCTTGGGGTCCCTTCCAACCCGGGTGATTCTGTGATTCTGTGATTCTGTGATTCTGTGCCAGGCAGGAGATGCCATCCTGATTTACCTTGTCTGGAGGGACCAGATGCCTCTTCAGAGTCAGCCAGGGCTCCACCTGGTGAGGAGCTTCTCAAATCAAACCACTAGCAGGTACATATGAGGGAAAAGCAAAGGTTGTGGCTTACAAAACATGCATGTTGTTGTCTAATAATTTATTCAGGAGTTGAAACAGAATGCCTTGCCTCTGACAGAATGTGATGTCTGCTGTTTTCCTCCAAAGCGATCTGCAATGAGTCTCAAATGCTGGACCAGAAATGCAAATAAGTGCTGAAAATAGTGGATGAAATAATAGAATCACAGGATCCTTAAGGTTGGAAAAGTCTCTAAGATCATCTAGTCCAACCATCAGCCCATCCCCACCATGCCCGCTATCATGATCCTCAGTGCCTCATCCACATGGTAATAGAATACCTAAAGGGATGGTGACTCCACAGCCTTCCTGGGCAGCCTGTGCCACTGCTGTACCACTTTTTCTGAGATGAAATGTTTCCTAACATCCAACTTGACCCCTCCGTCATGCACCTTGAGGCCATTACTTCTCATTCAATCACTGTTAGCTGGGAGAAGAGGCCAACTCCCACCTCTCTACAACCTCTTTTCAGGCAATTTTAGAGTGATAAGGTATCCCCTGAGCATCCTCTTCTCCAGATGTATAGACAAGAGAACAAAAGGACCCAGGCAGTGTTTTTGACTCAGTGAACATACCTACCTGCTGGGGAAGGGGAGGGGGAAAAAGAAAAGGAAAAAAATAAAGGGGAAAAAGAAAAGGAAAAAAATAAAGGAAAAAAAAGGAAAAAGGAAAAAAAAAAAAAAAAGGAAAAAAGACAAGAGAGAAAGTTAAAAAAAAAAATAGAAAGAAAAAAAGAAAAAGGAAAAAGGAGGAAGGAAAAAGGAAATGAGGCAGGGTGTAGAGGCTGCTCTTAGGTCTCCAGTCCTGAGGGCGCGGCGGCGAGGCAAGGGGCGCAGTGACGATATACGGCCGCACGGTGGCGCTGTTGCTTCGTGGAGCCGTCCCCGGCGCGTAGGCGAGGGCTGGGGAGCCGGGGCTGGGGGCGCTGGCCCGGAGGCTGGGGGCGTCTCCGCCTCCGTGAGACTGGAGGAACGCCAACACGCTGGAGTGCTGCTTGTGGTTAATTAAATAAGATAAGGGACGGGGCAGTTCTCGTCAGGTTGGCAGTGCAACTCATTGTAGCTTTCATACTAAACGTGTCAAAAAAAAAAAAAAAAAAAAAAAAAAAAGTCGTGGCCTTTCTTTGAACTTTAGTAAAATTTGGATTTTTTGTTTCGGAATTATTTAACTTTAATTTTGATTTAATTATTTGACTCGGCATCTTCCTATAAATTAAAATAAATAAATAAAAACCACACACCAAACCTCAAACCTTCCAGCCTAAAAAGGATGATTTCCTGCCGTGGCATTTGGCTTGCTTTACACAATGATACAAAAAGCTCCACTGAGCTTGTTTTATTTTGGGCACAGTTTGCTTTTTTTTTTTTTTTTTTTTTTTTTTTTTTTTTGGGGGGGGGGGGGGGTGCGTGATTTTTCCTGAATGACAGATCTATCTGGGAGTTTCTGGCAGCATGGTATGCTACATGTGGCACTGAGGGATGTGGTTAGTGGGCATGGTGATGGTGGGCTGACGGTTGGCTGGATGATCTTTGTGGTCTTTTCTTACCTTAATGATTCTATGGCACTGTTGGGCTGTGAGTCTGGTGGGCCAAGGTGTGCTCACCCACATGTGATCATGTCTGTTCCACAGTAAAGTCTCAACCTGCAGCAAAGGTAGCTTTACTGTCAGCACTGTTCAGCGAGAGATTGCAAATCTGGGCTGAAGTGCAGCTCTAAACACAATCTGAAAGGCTTCTTCAATAAGAGGGCCTCATCACTTCATGTGCATCCTCTGCCATGCAGTACAGCACAGTGAAAGGCCAGCTCCAAATCCAGACCTGCTTTGGCCCCAGACTTGTTTGTAACATGTGCACAGGAGACACATTACTTTGATGTATTCAAGTGCCTCTGTGGCTGTTAAACAGTGTGCTTTCAATCTGGGCCACATAGTGCAGCGCCCAGAAAATGGATCTGAGAGACAAGATGTCAGCCAGAAGAGATGGAATCTACCAGCAAAGAACTACAGCCAGAGATGGTGGACATTCCAAATGCTCAGCCCTGTACAGTTGCACCACACAGCCTGGCTGTGGTACAACTGTGCTAGATGAGGATGGAGCACGAAGTGTTCTGCAACCAAGGCATTGCTGGGAGTTCACACCAAACTGGTGCTTCAAGTCTTGTGGCCATCGAAGTTTTTAATCCAGCAGGAGTCCCAGTGCCAGGTTTATCAGTGTGAGTGCCCTGGTTCCGGCTCCAAATCATTTTTTCCAAACTTTGGAGTCAGGAGAGGTGGGAGGAAAGGAAGGGCTGCTCTGCAGGTTTCATTATGCATATTGCCTCTCTTTTGAATAGCATTTGTCTTCATTGTCTGACAGTAGTTTCTAAAAGTGGAAGTTGCTTTACTGAATGAATGTGAAAATGTTGGAGGAATCTTTATGCTCCTTTACAAGATCCTAAAGAGACGTATCTCTTGATAGTGTTTCTTCTGATTACTCTTTCATGGAGCACTCTACAAGTAATCAGGTAATCAGCTTTTGGGGCATGTTCTACCTCCAACTGTGCATACAATGTTCACTCTGAAATTAATAAAAGCATGATGATGTATTTGAAGTGAGAATCTGGGACAAAAAGTTAAATTCTTGCTTTTAAAATCACTTAGGAAAGTTTCTTTGACTTCAGTTCTCACATTAGAGTTATCTGTGTGTCTAGAGCTGGAAAGAATCAGTTTTATGGGTATATGTGTCTTAGCAACCTCTTGGGAAACAAGAAACATAAAAACTGATTATGTTTTATAAGGGAGTTTGGAAGTGTGTCACAGAATCATAGAATCAGTTGAGTTGAAAAGGACCTTTAAACATCATCTGGTCCAACACCTACAGCTCAGTCAGGGTGCTCAGAGCCCCTCCAGCCTGACCTTGAGGGGTATGCTGCTGTTTAACCCCAGGTCTTCACCACCTGTTCTGGTCCAGGGGTTGAGGAATTGGTTGTGATTGTTGGGATGGTAGTCACACAAGTAGACAAGGCACTCTGCTCAGGTTTGTGTTGGTGACCTCAGGTCTGGCATTTGTCAGTGCTCCTCTTGTGTGGTTGGTGCGCCCGTGGTTTCTACTAGGGACATTTCATGTGTTTGTCTTCCCATGCTGGTGTGACAGGGAAAGGCTGTTTGGTCTTTTCAGGGCACAAGGCTGAGGGCAGATCATCTCTCCACACCTGGGTGCCTGTCACCTCATGCCCAGGTGCGATGCGTAGTGCCACTTGCACTCACATTCACACCTGGATTGCTTCCAAGCAGGGCTCATGGTATGGAGCCCTCATTCTTTTCTCCACACTGAGCAATGAGCAAGTGGTCTTAATTGTGAGATGCACATAGCACAAATTTTCTGATTCCTTTTCTGTTTTCCCTTGGGATTAACTCCTGTCGCTGGGAGCTGACATGTGAAGTCAAGCAGCAAAAGGTCTCAGATCTGAAACTGTCCTGATTTCTTTGTAAGGTGGCAGGAAGAGGGACCCAGTGGGGAAATGAGCGGGGGCAGCCTGTGTCCTACTGTAGTAGCTAGATGAAACAAGCACGAATTTCCCAGAACAGGCTGCATGCCTGACATTTCTGCTGTGTAAAATCTCCCAGCAGTAGCACGCTGCAGAGATTTCATAAGAGAGAGGAAGTCACGAGCTGGAGGCACTGGGTCGAGGGTGTCTCTGTCTGAGAGAAGCTCCTGTTTCCATCTCGTGAGCCAGATCAGGTCCATGAACATAAGCAGTGAGCAGAGAGTGGGAGCACCTCCAGCCCTGCAGGGTGACCTCCTGTCTGTGAGCTGGGATGCTCCCTGCACCCAAACCATCCATTCCCCGTTGCACTGTGGCCTCCTACTTTGCCTCTACCAAGGCGTGGGGAAGGCATGGCTGGGAGGCACTCCTGTCACCTGGGCTGACAGCAAGCATTCATCATCTCCAGTTTTCTTTGAGCATCTGCAGCACTGCTTTTCCTATCTCAGCCCTTTCCAGCTCTGCAGGTGAATTCCCAAAAGCGCCATGAACTAACTGCACTTCCTAAAGGTCTGAAGAATGAGGACATTATTTACTTTTAGCTGACGATGGGCATCAAATAGTGTGAAAGAAACACACTTCTCAGCTCCATCACTATCTGAGACCAAAATAACAGATAAAAGAAGAAAATCAGTGGGAGTCATCATTATATGGAGTTGCCATGGAAATAGCATGAGAGAACTTGGAGGAGAGCAAGTACACCGTGTCTCCAGGAGGGTATCAATCCCCTGCTAGCCTCACGCCTTTTTATCACATTATCAGGCAATATTTCTTGATTTAGCAAGAGGAGGGAAAACATCACAGCACTGTTCTGACATTTTTGTCTATCTCATGGTTTCTATGACCAAGACCTTTGTGACCCTTCAAGAAGCAGAAGTGCGAACTCTGATGCTGTTGGAAAGTTGTCCTGGAAACCATTCGATAATTTCAGTAAGATGGTAAGAGGGATGCCATTTCCCCAGAAAATATTTATTGGATTTTATGGACTCGTGTGAAAAAAAAAAAGAAAAAAAAAGAAAAAAAAAATTTTTGTAATGTACCATTCTAATATTTATTTTTCAAAGAAGAGCATCACACTTCATTGGAAGTGCTTTTTAGTGCTGATTTTAAAGAAAAGCATTGATTGCAATTTAAATGATCTCCGAGTTCAGTAGAGCTGCCACTTTGTGCTGTTGCACCACTCTGGGAAACTCATTTAACTCTCCTCTCTGTCGCTGTATCTTGCTGTTAAACTGCCCCATCAGCTCCCAGCACCTGCAACCCATTCTCCACCCCACGGTTACACAATGGGCTCTTTTCTGGAGAGCACGTAGACAGAGGAGGGAGACCATGTGCATCATGCAGATACGTGTCTCCAACTTCTTTCAGACTCAGAAGGGCTTTGTCTTCTCTGCAGCAAATCCAAATCCACCTCCCACAGCAGTTTGTTCCATTGGTGGCAGCTGTGGCCACCTGACCCGTAATAATCTGCCACGTGGATACTGGCATCCTACAGCTTTTGCATGCTGGTCTGAGAGTGCGAATAAGTGAAGCCAGTTTTCAAATAAAACGATGGCTCTGTTCTATGAGGTCTTGCATTGATATCTGCTGTACTATGGCCCCAATGTTGCAGTATTTTTTCCTGGATGCCTCCTCCCTCACCCCTAACACCTACCATTCCTCAGTGCTTTGTCTGCTATGTAATGTGGCCAGGCACCTTTAGAGACAAAAAAGGTACTAGGGCAGCAGGAAACCCTTTCCATTTGTATCTGCTCCCTCACAGCAAGGCCAAAAAATGCAAGGGAAAGAAGAGATGCCCAGGAGCTTCCAAGCACACAGGCTTACTCCTCTCCTCACCTTTTCACCCACTGGTACAGAAGCTTTGTCTCCACGTCATTGCTGCACAGGCAAATGCGGTGGATAACTGGGGTCAGGAAGCAGAGTCACAAGAGGGAAAGCTGAAGAGCACCATCACCACTTGATCCAGTGAGGGCCAGTTCAAGTCATGGCCAACCATTGCCCTTAACTCTGTCCCAGAGCTATGTTTCAGCCACTAGATTTTCATCACATTCATGTCACTTGCAAACTCTTTTTATTTTTCCCCTAAAACTGTCTTAACAAAAAGAAAGGAGGAACAGCGAGAAGAAAGGTCTGCTCTGACATCTGCATTTCTCAGACAAAGGTGTTACCTAAGTTATCTAAGATGTGGTTATCTAAGATGCTACAAGCAACCAAGATATCTCCTTAGAACAAAACTTGTGGGCTAAGTTCTTGTTGACTGTTTTGTCTGTTTGCTCAGCACCAATTTAAGGTAAAATTATGCATGTAATTTTATAAATGCTATTTATAAGACTGAATACATATTATGCATATTTTGTAACAAAATGGATCAATTTTTACCCTTATGAAATGACAACTCCCAAACACTGAATCTCAGAGAGGCTATTTTTATGGCACTTGGTGTTACATTTGTTGCTGAGTAGCAGTTCTCTGTCTATAGCCATGGGAATAGACATCATTTTTAGCACGTCATAATTCTGGGGCTGGATTTGTTCCAGAAGAGTTCGTCATAACAACAGGCTGAGCAGTGGCTATTTATGATAAATCAGCTTGTTGACTGTGGGATTTTGGAAAACAATTGTATTTCCCTTCACATCAGAACTGTTTGGAGAGCCCCAATCCCTCCTGCTTGCTGCATCTCCCAGGCCTAGGGGCTGAGGCCTCAAGGAAACCCTCTGGTGGTAACACTTGGAGTGGGCATCTGAGGAGTGAGGGTGGGACAAGGCTTCTCTTGCCCTGAAAGTGAGGTTTGAAGGTAGAGGAGCAAGGACAGTCAGACCAACAGATACACCTGAAAGGAACAAAACTGCCCCTGTGGCACTCCACGTGCCTGAAACCATAACTGCTTTTTCCAGTTTTATGGGCTCCAAGCTCTGTTTCCCCATTCGTGTCAAACGCTGAGTCCACAGGATGGCCTTCATCATTTTCAAAGGAGCAGGGCAGGTTCCCTATTGGGGGGTGTTTCAGGCTGGGTTCCCAAGATGCAGTATCTCATAAAATCAGGGTTTATGTTTTCCTCTCCCCCCAGCAAGAAGCAGTGCTCAGAACAATCTCAGAGCTCAGGATCAGTCTTCCCAGGAAGCAGCACTGAGGGTATCCTCGAAGGAAGAGCACTGCTCTCCACAAAGGTGTACCCCGAAGTCTTGTGCAATGCAAATGGCAACACAGCAGGAGCAGGGCCATTCTGGTGTTTTCCCATGTATTACCCCATTTCAGCAACTAGTCCCAACTCCCATCCCCTCCTGAGCACTCTTGACTAAATAATACTACAGTTCATGGGAGACATTTCAATGAAACAGCACATGACGATTTGGAAAGATGCTCCCTTGCAGAGCTGACTCATAAAGAATACTGAGAAACGCAGTGATTAAACAGCTAGAAAGATCTTTCAGCAGAAAAAAAAAGGAACATGTCCAAAATTGTCAAGCTGTACGTTGCTTTTTATTTCTGTACTTTGCTTTGGGTAAGAGTTTCATTTGTCTCATTTGTCTGAATATGATGCACGTCAGATTTCAAATCCTCTTCTCTCTTACTAGACACAACGTTTAATTCTGTTACTCTTTTTCTTCATCAGCTGCGTGGGAAGGTGGATGAACTCTTTGTCTTGTGGAAGAAGATGTTTCAATTGCTTCTTCAGTCTCCAGTTAGGAAAGACCTTAAATTCAACATTAGGGATACTGGAAAAAAAAGAAAAAAAGAAAAAAAAAAAGAAAAGCCTGGACTAGCTTGGAAAGCTCTGGAAAAATACTCAAAGGAGAACAGTTGCCATGGCAATGTTTCTCCAATTTCCCTTGGGATGACAGAAATACATGTTGCAGACAGCTCTCCACCCACTGCACACCTCATACAGATCCCAGTGCTCAGGCACAGACCAGGCACAAACCCACTGAGCTTCCAGGTCCAGGCACATGCAGGGTGGTACAGCTGCTCACCAAGGGTTTCTTCCTTGGTTCTTGGCCTGCAGAGCAAGAGGGGTCGTTGGGGGGCACGCAGCCTGAGGTACTCAGCTGTACTGGCTCACAGGGTCCTGGAGAGGTAGAAGGGCCACAGCAGGGGATATAAACAGGCACTGACTTGAATCCCGTGCTCAGTGCATGGCTCTGAGTTGATCCACACACTGGAGGATCCAAGTGCTCAAAGATCCTGAAGCACCTAAATCCCAGCTGTGTCTTTCACAATGTTTCATTTCCATTTTTACCTTTGAGAAATCTCCACCTAAAATGCAGGTTCCTGAACCCAATTTTTTCATCTGGGTTCCATAAGAGATATGTCTGAGGTTGCCCCAGGATCTAGTGCCACCAATCAGCCAGACCCAGAGCTGTATTCATTAAGAAGAGTGCAGCTCCTTCCACCTCATTCACCCATGTTTTTCCTCATGGAAACTGGGATGTGGGCAGGAACAAGAGCCAGGAAAGCTGCATGCACCCAACTCTCACCTGGGCATAGACTGAGGATGTAGAATTAGACACCATTTCCAAAACCATTTTCACTGACCCATCTTCTGCAGCAGCTCCCACAGGAGACTAGGAAAAAGGCATCTGCCATGCCCAAAATGTGTCCTGCGCTACAGATTCAGCTGAGAGCAAAGCAGAAAGATTATGAATGAGATGACAAAACCAGCCTGCTGCTGGCATCGGCACTGAGCAGACTGGAAGCATTTCATCTATTACTGTCAGAGAAGTCACTTTTGTCACTGATCCTGCTCCAATAAATCAAGTTGCCAAGCAGTTTTATGGAGGCGTTATACATCCAAAGCCACTTAAGGTCCCGTTAAAAGAGATGCATTTCTTTTTTAGCTGAAGTGCTGTCACAGAAGAGACTCACTGTTCAGAGAGCTACTGTAAAAGAGGCATCATTGTAATTACAGCAAAGAGGGACAGTGTGAGCTAGGATCCACCATCTACTTCCCTTGTCCTATCGCTTTTGGGCAGCCTTGCAAAGCTGAAAACTTGCTACCAGAAGCACAATAGCTGCTCCTGCACCATTTGCCATGGTGATTGATGAAAATGGTGAAATAATGATGTTACTTCTACATTCACCATAAATCAACCATCCCTTCAAAGTGACTAGAGCACTGTAAACCTGCCCAGATTTATAGGGACAAACTTAACCAATTAGCTCTTTTATCAGGGCTGCCATCTTCTTAATGCAGTGCTAGATATATCTAGGTATGTATCTGCAGAAGTGCTTATTTCCAAAGCTAACAAAGCTATGATCATAGCAGACTTAAAACCTTGGTCTGCATATGTTTACCCTGTGGCTGTGTTTATATTATCAAGTTCTCCTGTGACAGCAGAAGCTGACTGATACATCAAAGCATTGGGTCTGCACATGTACATGACCTAGATGCATACACACACACATAAACACATGCACATACAGATATGTGTATATGTAAGTACGTATGATTCGGAGGTTCAGAACAGATGGAGACTGCTCTGTCTTAGAGCTCTCCTGCCCCAAGTGCATGAAGCTGATGCTTTTAAACTTGGTTTTGTAGAAACATGGCCGTCCTCGTGGCTGTCCTCACTGCCATCACAGCACTGCTGCGCACTGCACAGGGCTCACCACACTGCTAGCCCCATTTATAACCGTTTGAGTGCAGGCACCAATGAAGATAAAAAGCATTGCAGCTATCAGCTCATTAGCAGCACTGATGCTCCTTAGCTGGTAGGCACAGATAACCCCCAGCCTAACCTCAGCTGCCCAGGAGGCAACGCCAGCTGCTGCAGAGAGCCAAGGGTTGCAGGAGAGGCATGACAGAAGAGGACAGGCAGATGTATGACCCTCGCTGTGCTCACCCCATGCACCCAGATCCCATCAGGCAGCTCTCCAAGGCATAGAAGCATCAGTGCTGCCTTTCAATTTCCCCTGCTCTGTCTTCTTGCATCCATGCTGGTCTTGGGTCAAAAATCCAGAGAGCACCTCTGACTTGGCTAAGCTGCTGGTCCCAGCAAAATGAGTTTGTTGGAGTGCCTCTGATGACAGTGGAACATCTGGCTGTCCAAACAAACACTCACCTAGTGACAGAGCCATACGCAAGAGCTGGTGGCCCTGCTGCCCACTGAGCAGAATGTCAGCCTGCTGGAAACCCTCGGCCAAGGAGTATTTCTGCCCTTCTGCACACAAGGAACTCCCTGCCAAAGGATGAGTATAGTAAGCTTACACAAAATTAAATGGACACATGCATGGGATAAAGTTTGTCTAGGTCTAAAACACCTGCAGTAGCAAAAATCACTGAGCCACATCCTACTAGTCATTCATTATGCCATATATTGCTGACAATAACTTCTGTGATTCTGCACTAGAGACTGGGGGAGTATTTAGAAGCAGTATCAGCACAGAGTTGCATTTATCCTGTATTCTGTGTCAGGCTTCCTCTACTGCCCATCACTGGAAGATACATGGACCTTTGTGTAACAACACATAAAACGATTCTAGATGTGGCTGCACGTGGCTCTGGGCAGCCTGGTCTAGTGGTTGGCAACCCTGCCCATGGCAGGGGGGTTGAAACTAGATGATCATTGTGGTCTTTTTCAACCCAGGCCATTCTATGATTCTAAGATTCTGGACAGAAGGGTATGTTGAAAATCACAATCATGAATATCTGCCTGAATCCCAGCCCTAGGAACACACAAGTGAACACAGAGCGTTCCTCACGTGACACCCCCAGGTGACACCCCAAAAAAATCAGTAAGAGTTTTCCAGCGGCTGAAAGCCACAAAAAATCAGTTTCCATCTCACACAGTCAGATAATGCAAGGCCACACCAGGATACCAAAAATAGCAATTTATTGAAGAAAGCACTATGACTTCTTACAGATGTGAGGTGATTAATATCCCAAACTGGCAATTTGAAGTCTTCCAAGTCAACAGCTCCAACTAAGCTCACAAAGTCAATGATCAGCAAAAACTGTAACTCACATCATTGTATTTATTTAGTTAAAATTCTAGAGAATGCACACAGAACACAGGCATCTTAGCTTGTATAGAAAAAGCCGTTAAGTTTGCATAAGCTTTTTGATACCAATAACACTGTTTATGAAACTTTATCCTGTCTGCTCAATGCTAAAGGCCAGCAGCAGAGCTGCAGAGGCAGAGCTTCCAGAACTGGTAGCTATTGGGTCAGATGTCCTTGCTTTTTGTTCAGAAAGTGTGTGCATGTTATGAAACAAAAACACAATAGCTTCCTCTGTACCACACTGCTGAGATGTGCATCTCTGTGCATATCAGGTTTATTACTGATCTTTCCAATATCTGAGACTTCACAGCATGAATTTTGATAAATTTCAGGATTACAATCATTGTAATATATTTGTATCATCAGTAGCAGAAATGACTATATCCATAGATAGTCTATATGTGACTTTCAAAATCAATTCAGGAATGCATAAACAGGGCAGAACTACATCCCTCCATTCCACACCCATGCAGATAAAAATAGTTTGTGGTAAGAACAAGTCAGAAAGGCCTTTGCTTCTTAAAAAAGTCATTCACAACTTACCACGCTTCCTGAACTCCCTTTGTTTCCCTTGATTTCCTTTTGATTTCTTTTCTCCTGTGCTGTAATAATTAACCATGGCAAATAGCTTTTTCCTTGCTTTTACTAAGTCAACTAAGTCAATCTAGTAGTCATCTACTTTTGCAAGTCCTGACCAGCTGCTGTTGCATACAGGGAACTGAAACTCTCTTGTGAGATCCACAGTGAAGTTCTTACATGGCTCAGCAAAAGAGAAAATTAAAAAAAAAAAAAAAAAAAGCAAACATCAGAACTTCAGGTTTTCTCCTATTACTGATTTGTTCTCAAAAAGAAGGCATAGGTCACAAAGCTCAACTGGCCAGATCCCAGGACACCATCCCAACAATTTTGTTCAGCTCCAGCAGGAAAATGTCTTTTGGAGAGCACCTGAACCCTGAAGCACTTTAGCATCAGAGGGGTGCACTTTTTAGCAGAGCAAGGAATTGTACAAGTATCCATAGTGGCACAGTGCATGTAACCATTACAGGCATCCTGCTGTCTGCCTGGAAGAGCTGACAGCTAAAATGCTGATTTGATTCTTACCAAGGAAAGTCTGACAGTGTCCTAATACAAGATCCATCCTTAATATTCTATCTGAAGTTTCAGAAAGGCTGCTCAGTATCTGATGTAAACCCATGTTTTCAAGAACAACCAGGCTTTCCTCCTTTAAAGACAGCTGCTCAGAATAGCCCTTTTGAAACTCACTTCATTTAAGAAGAGAGATCTGCACTTGCAGACATCCCACTAGATGCTCATCATTCATCAAATGCACCCTCAGATGACAAGTAATAGGTACCTGCTTTTTCACAGTCTGCATTTTTCTAATTCAATTAGAATACCACATGCATTTCAACTTTGGTCCTTGTGTTGGCTAGTTTTAGAGCAGTAATAGGAAGGTAATGAAATGGTCTTGGGGTCTTACTCATCACACTGTCCAGCTGCTAGCTGAGATCAGAATACAAGGCAATCTAGAATGTCCTACTTCAAACAGAAGGGACAGCGGCAAACAGAAATCTTCCTCCAAATAACTTTTTCCAGTCAGATGACAAAAATATTGCTTTCCTGCACACTATAAGAAAACGTAAAGGATGCTTATTTTCACTGCACTGTTTTGGTAGCAATGCTGATGTCCCTCATGTCCCTTTACATTGTTTTTCCGATTGCACAGATGCTTGCAGCATCCTACTGCTGCAGCAAGCTCAAGATGATAAAAAAAAACCTGTATGCACTCTCATCATATTTCCCTGCCTGCTTCAGGTAAGACTAATAGCCTGCCAGCACTTGGACGTGACTCCTGTCAGGAACCAGTCCTGGTAATTGATTACTTCAGCTGCCTCAGCAATGAACTTTGGGAGCATGAGGAAGATAAAAGCAAGTCACTGTGAGATCATGAGAGTCTGTGATTGAGAACTTGGTCTGCAGTGAAGGAGCGGGATCATCAGGAGAGTGTGCAGTGTTCTTTCTTCTAAAATGGTTAGTCCATAAAAGACCAAGGCATGGGTATGAAAGGAGAGGATAATGGCTTTCTGCCTCTGCCTAACTGTTAGTTCATTTTGAAGAGAAGACAGACAGAGTATGGGGAGCCTGTCAGTGCAAGGCAGCATCACTGGGATCCAGACGCTCACTCTTTTACAAACCAGACCTCATTGCGTCTCCCATAAGGCTTCATAGGGGGGTCGTAACCATTGCAGAAGTAGAAATCCTTGCGGTATGCAGCTTCACTTCCCAGAGCAGTCTTCAGTTTGGCAGCGTAGTTCACATAGTCCACCTCTTTGGCATAGCCACCAAACTGCCTGTGGAGAAATCAAAAGTGCAGAAGAGCTAAGCAGTCCTGCAAGAACATGGAAATAAAGAGAACAATGTATAGAACAATGTATTTAGGAACTCATTTTGATCCAGGTCCTGTCAGGATCCACTGGTGCAGGCACAACTCTTTGGGAACCAGCACACTTTATTTGCCACAGATCAGTAGTCTCAAAGGTTACACAGCCTGGGCAGAGTTGACAGATCCCACACAGACCCATGTGTATCAGTCACTAGAATAGGCCTGCCCTTTGAATGAGTGCCATATCAGAGGAACAGTTTCTCAGAGCACAAAGTTATCTCTAAGCCAGCTCAGTCCACGATCTTTCACCAATGCTGTCAATAAACATGTTCATTGGGGTGTGAACAACCACCTCCTGGAAGCAAGATTGAGGGACAAAGGAAAAAGGGAGTCAGGGCATAGAGATACTAGCATGTGATAGCCTAGAACTCAAAATGTTTTATGCTAATCTCCCACCAACAGAAACTGTTTCCACATCAGCCTACACCTTGTGGCCCTGCCTTAGGGCCAAGGTTTGAGACAAAATAGCTCATTACAGCATTAGCAGCCCACACCTACAGCAAAGGCCAGCTGCAGTCACAGGCACAGGATGACCCAGCAGTCTCTGACAGTTCAGTCAGCCAAAAAGGTTGAAGAGTCAGGGGTACATCCCATGGTAAAGAGCTTCTTGCTACTGTGATGCTAACTGAAGTTCAGCTTAAGCTGGACAACATCTAAAGACGTTCTTCAAGTGATTTGAAGCAATGCAACGGCTGCTTGTACCCCTGATGGGCTCCAGTACTTAGGCCTCAGCTGATTCCTGTAATCTGGGGGAACCACACTAAGGGACATGCTCGATGACTAAGAATCATCGTGATCCCAGAAAATGGGGAAAACTATGGTTTTCAGAGATTATAAATGACTCAACCCCTTCATACTCACCCTCCCCATTCTTCACCTCTTCTAGTGAAACAAAAAAGCCTTTCAGGGTTAACCTCTGCACTTATTTTCTCAATGATAAAAAAAATCCATATTCCAAATCTGTGCAGAATTAACCATGACAAGAAATGACATAAACCATGTGCCTTCACGGTCTAGAATGATCCCCCTACCTCCTACCACTTGCATCCCTTGTCCCGGAAGTCACCAGTAAAATCAACACTGCCCCTCACAGCACCCTAAAAACCTCAGCACTTCAGAAGTCCTGGAAATCCCAGGATCTGTTCCTTACGTGGAATAAATGGTCATCCCTTGTCTCTCTTCAATTTTAATGCTTTCATCACTAGGACAGGGAGGACTGGCTTGAAATTGGTTCGGGATTCGCAGATAGACCTTCACTTTCTGCTGTAAGGAGCCATCTTCAGCAGGAAAAGCAGTGATGGAGACAGGAGCAGTCATGCCCATTCCAGCACCTGAAAGAGAGGCGGAGAAATTACTCCAGAAGTCCAGGTTCTTGGGAACTCAAAGCATTAACAGAGCTCAGAAAAGCTAATTTTGGTTTAGAAGGCTCCTCATTGTGATCTCTTTGCACAATCCAGCTGAGAGAGTGGGGTCCTTCGAGGTACGCAGAAGAGCTTTTATGCTTTTCATTGCACCAAATCTCTCTTTCTTTTGCTTTCTATATAGGGATCTTGGGAGCTAAGGGTCCCCAGTAACCTCTGGATGGCTCTTCATTAATGGTCCTGTTTTTGTGGCTCTCACTATATAGCTCACATCACCAAAATGATCTTTTCTGACAAATCACCTCCAATACAACCTACAGTTTTCTGATGCAGTGGCATATTTGTAACTGAAATATTATATATATGAGTATTTACAACATTATCATCTGTACTTAGTGGTTAAGCTACAGTCAATACTGGGTGACAGAAACTTTCTCCTAAACCCTTCCAAATGCTTCCAGAGACAAGTTCCAATGCCCCAAAACTCAGAGACAGTCTGGCTTTCAGGAGCACTGTCCATGTTCTCCTCTAGTCTGTACTGTAGCAACAGCACACCTCTTGTCTGTTTCTAAGATGTACATGGCGCTCAAGAACATTTTTCTTCCCTTTTTTTCTTTCAGCAGTAGTGAACCTACAACCTTCAGGATTAGGCACTGAAATGGCCAAGACCAAGACATCCTTCTCATTTATTTATTTTACACTCTGATACCGTACCTTTCTCCAAACCACGTTATGGAAGGTACCTTTTCCTCTACAGCAACAGTGATCATCACCTTTCTGAAACTGTAGGGCTGTAAACGCCCGTTCCTTTCCCACTCAGCTTCTATTAATTATATTATATTATTATATATAATATTAATATATATTAATATATATATAATATATATAATATAAAAATTAAATAATATATATATAAATAAATATAATAATATATAATATATATAAATAAATATAAAAATATAAATAATATATATATAATATATAATATATTAATATATAATATATAATATATATTAATATATATAATATTATATATTCAGACTATATAACTCCTTCTACCACATGCTTGAGAAAGGTATGAAAGTCAAAGTATATGCTTTAGATCTCTGTGCTCTTATCATCCTGTTCCAGATGATTACCGATGCACATACTTTAGTAAGCTGAGCATTAGAGGCAATCACCTGGAAGTGCCATTATAAAACACTGCAAAGCACTATTAAAAAGCAAGCTCACTGTTCATTACCCTTTCATGAATAAAAATCACCAGTGTATACAATAAAAACTCAAGGTCATAAAAGTCATCTAGTTGCCTACAAGGACAGGTTTTCTAGGTGTGATCACAGAACCGAAGCACTCCAGTTACCCTGGATTTCATTAGCTACCTTCATACAGCCTGCAGGCTGTGACGAGCACGTGTGTGCCTGTCCTTGCAAACCTCACTGAACTCTACAACTGCCTGAAGGGAGGTTGTGATGAGGAGGGGCTTGGCCTCTTCTCCCAGGCAACAAACAGGACCCGAGGAAATGGCCACAAGTTGTGCCAGAGGAAGTTTAGATTAGACATAAGGAAAAACTTTTTCTCTCAGAGAGTGGTCAGGCACTGGAATGGCTGCCCAGGGAGGTGGTGGAGTCGCCATTCCTGGCAGTGTTCAAGAGGCATCTGGATGAGGAGCTATGAGATATGGTTTAGTGCTTGTGGTAGCAGTGGTAATGGGAAGGTTGGACTAGATGATCTTGTAGGTCCTTTCCAACCTCGTGATTCTATGATCACCCCAGCGGCAAAGTAATGCAGACCTACTTAAAAAAACAATCTTTGCAATGTTATCCTCACAGAGGAAAGAGAGAGGAGTGGACTCACAGTACGACCTGGCTGGACACCTTATCCTGTAGTTAAGTTGATTGCTCTCACTGAGGGACCATGCTCACCCTAGACCTCTAGTGATGGGGCCACATGGGCTGCCGTAACACCAGCTCTATCAATGGGGCTCCCATTGAGCAGCCACTACAGCTGCCCAGCGAGCATCTCACCTTTGTCATTGCTTCCTCCAACATACTTGAGGAGCTTCAGCGCTGCTTCCTTCGAGGCTTCATCGAAGGGCTTCCCTGTCACCTCCACCACAGCAAACTGCCCACCTTCACACTCTCTCTCCTCGTAGCTGAGCTGCTCCTGAGAGAATTAGGATGTTTAGTCTGGAGGAGGTGCAGGTGAGACGTTATTGCTCCCGCTAATGACCTGAAAGGAGGTTGTGGTGAGGTGGGGGTCGGCCTCTTCTTCCAGGTAGCAGTGATAGGATGACAGGTGATGGCCTCAAGTCACACCAGGGGAATTTCAGGTTGGATATTAGGAAAAAGTTCAGAAAGAGTGTTTCTGCAGTGGCACAGGCTGCCCAGGGAGGTGCTGGAGTCACCATCCCTGGAGGTGTTCCAGAACCGTGTGGCACTAAAGACAAGGTCAGTGGGCATGGTGGGGGTGGTCTGGTGGTTGTACTCCGTGATCCTAGTGATCTTTTCCAACCTTAGTGATTCTGTGCTTCTGTGACGGCGAAGGACGAGAAGGAGAAAAAGAAGAAGCTGTTCCCACCCTTCCGAGCCCGCGGGCAGGCACTGCCCCACACCCCGTCCTGGGCCGCTCAGCCGCCGCCGAACACCGAACACCACCCAGCTGCGCATCCGGCAGCCCCGAGCTGTGCCCCAGCGGCTGCCCGCCCCGCCGCCTACCTTCTCCCCCTTGCTCAGCACCCGGTAGGGCCACGTTTCGACCGTGCTCAGCAGCGAGTTCTTGATCATGCCCAACATGTTGCCGTCTGGCCCGGCCCGGCCCGTCACTCCCCGAGCGAAGTGGGAGGGTCTGCGGGCGCTCCGCCATCCGCAGCGCGCGGCACGACCGCTAGGATGCGCCCGCGGGCCACGGCAGTGACCCACAGGGTGGAGGGGTGGGGGAGGCCGGGCGGTGAGTATCGCCGTGCGGGCACGGGTGTTCGTCTGGGGGAAAGGAGGAAGCTGGGGGTGGGAAATATAGGAAAATGGAGGCGCTGACTGAAGTGTGTAATGCTTAGCGTGTATCCTTAAAGAGCGGAAAATAAAACGGTAAATGTGACATTAAAGCATTTCCCTCTAGAGACTTGTGAGCAGATGAAGCAGTTTGAGCGGCTGGACGTGACCATCTGATCCAGCTTGATGTGGGCTGTCACACAGTGAGTGACAGGAGCTGCTATCAGTAGTGACAAGGCCACAGATCTGGTCACTTATTTACCATTTGTATAATTTCATTCACTGTTACGCAAGAAGTCCAAAATCTGTAATCCATGATGCATGTTGCAACTCACTTCTGGCTGTTTGTTTCTGGGGGAAAAAAAAGTGAATTTCTCTCTTTAGATGGGGAGTTTTGACAAAAATACCAGTGTGCACCTATCTGTGTAGAAATAGGTGGGCTGGGTCAGACCAGATGTGTACCTTGCCCAGTCCTTTGCCCTGTGTCAGAATTTATAGGTGAACATGTATGTAGAAAGTAAAAGCATGCAGTGATTGGGTCTGGCCTTGCAGCTCCAACCATCCATGACTGAGACTTCCCTGGGCCAGAAATCCTGTCTCGCTGTTTCACGTAGTCCCGGATGGATTTTATATAACTTCATACAATTTCTGATTGCCTGATGAGATGCTCATGTCTGAAATACAAATAGATAATGAAAGCTGACATTTGTGTTGTGTTCTTCCTCCACATAGGCCAAGGTGGGTAGTATTCAGCCTTGAGGAAAGTGCACAAAGCAGCCCCTGGAGGGAAATGTACAGCTGATGCTGCAGTGCTGCCTCGTGGATCCGAATGCAGTACAGTGAGGAAGAGGTCGATGGGGTCTTTCTCTCCTCTTATTCCCTGTTATTTGGGTAAATATATTCTGAAATCAGAGTAGTCTGCATTTCCTTAGAAATTAACACGAAAGCTTTGCCTGCAGAAATTATGATGAAGGCTTTGACTGCAGTCATCATGAAATGGCCGAGTTCAGGATCCATAGAGCATCCTTGATGTATAGCAAGCTCATTGCACGGGACTTTAGGAGACCAGACTTTGGCCTCTTTGGGGATCTATCTGCTTGTTAGAGGACTGTGGGACGTAGCCCTGAAGTGAAGAGGGGCCCAAGGAAACTGGTTGATATTCAAGAATCACCTCTTCCAAGTTCAGAAGCAATGCGCCTCAACAAAGAGGAAATCAGACAAAAACACCAGGAGGCCTGCATAGATGAACAAAATGTTCCTGGCCAAACTCAAACACAGAAAGGAGACCTGCAGGCAGTGGAAGCAACAACAGGTAGCCTGCGAGGAATGCAGAGAAATTATCCAAGCCACGAGGGATCAGATAAGGAAAGCTAAAACCCTCATAGAATTAGATATGAGCAGGGACATCTAAGACAAAAAGAAAAGCTTCTGTAGGTATGTTGGTGACAAAAGGAAGGTTAGGGAAAATGTGGTCCCTTTCTGGAAGGAAACAGGAGACCTTGTTACTAAGGCTTAGTTACTCAGTAACTTTTTTCCTCAGTCTTCACCAACAAATGCTCTAGCCATGCTGCCCAAGTCACGGAGGCAAAGGTGTGGTCTGGGAGAATGAAGAGCCACCACTATATGAGAAGATCAGGTTCAAGATCATCTAAGGAAGCTGCAATTGAACATCTGATGAGATACATCCGTGGCTCCTGAGGGAAACGGAAGATGAAGTTGCTAAGCTGCTATCCATCATATTCGGGAAGCTGTGGGAAAATTAAGTTTACAACAACTGGAGAATTTATACATGGGAAATATTTACCAGACTGTTTCATGCATCTCATATGTCTCCCCCACTCCTTACTCAACTCCTTGATCCCAGCCACAATCTTCCTGTGTTACTTCTAGTCCATCTTGAAGGATGTCATATAAAACTAGATGCTCTACTTTCCCTCTTGAAGGTATTGTAGTGTCACTGAGCTACTTTCCATATGCTCAGGTACTGGGAGAACTTAAAAACCTAGTCTGCATACTAACTGTTTATAGCAAATGTGTCTGCAAAACAACAGTCTGACCAGATTACCCCACAACCATTTAGACATAATCAATTCCTTGTTTATATTCTCATAAAGTGCTTAAAAATAGTTTATTTTTCTCTCTGGCCTTTATACCTATGTTTCAACAGATTGCAGACATGCCATTAGCTACAGCGCTGGATGGAAATCTCTGTATTTTGCCTTTAGAGATCTTTAGAGATCTGAAAAGTAAGCCCACTCTTTCCTTTGTTCAGTTCATAACTTGATTTCTGCACCATTATTTTTTTGTTGTTGTTGTTACCAGTTTTACTACCAGGAAAGCAAAGATGAGCTGAAAGCAAAGTATACTATGTACACCTGAGCTTTGGGAGTATGTAGTTCTTCTTTTTCTACAGATCTTAATTGTGCTGAAGGATATGGAAGTTGATGTTTGCATGTGGGGAAGATACTCTGTGAATAAGACATCAGCTGAGTTACCAGCCAGACATCAATTGAATTACCAGTGATTTCTGGGACTAAGCTGTTTCCAAAGCTATTTTGGAAAATCTTTGTTGACATCTACTTATACCAGTAGGTACCAAAATTGTTTTGGAGAAACATCACCTGTTTTCAAAGGATCTTGGCAGAAGTCACTGTGATGCCGTTCACAGTGTTGGAAGTTATGGGCATATCTATTGCATAATGTTTTTGGTGCCTACTTGCAGGTAGCCAAAAGAAAGCTAATTGAAGAAGACAGGTGTTCAGCTTTGGTCCCAAGAATCTGACATATCATCACTCTTGAAACAATACGCATAGTTCAAGGTCATCCAACTCTACCCACTCTCTGAACATGTGAATGGGGCATTCTTTGCATTGGTGGAGAATAGGTTAAGGCTATATTTTAAAACATGACTTTCTCTCCCCCTCCTTACCCAGCTGGAAGTGCAAAGCACTAATCTATCTTCCTACATTCATCCGGCATTCAGCACTTTTGAAGATTGAATTCCCCAGCTGTTTCTGACAGAGTGCTGTGAAAATAGGACAGAGAAATTCAGCTGAACTTTTTAAAAAAGAGCTTACCCTGGTAAGCAGAAGGAACGACAGCATAACCTAAAGGTATTCACACTGAAGTAGACCAAGTTTCTCAACTTATTTTGCATAGGACACAAAACAACCATCGCTGAAGACCAGGTCCAGATTTGACTTACTGACCTAGGCTTGAAATAGAAGAACAACATGCAGAAGTTCTGGTCTCCTCAGTAAAGTCATCTTGTATGTGCTTTAGTTTATTCTGTTTAACAGTGTCCCATTGAGAAAGGCTTAAGCAGGTGCAAAAAACAAAGGCTTTCCTTTTTTTTGCTGGTAGAGAGTTAATTCCTCTGAAGTCTCCTGCGCGCAGGTAACCTTCTCCTATGCATTGGGAGTCTCCGCAGGTGAGTATTTGCACGCCTCTGGCTCTGCAGAGCGTTAATTCGGAGGGGAAGGACAGCTTTGTTGATGACATTGAGCCTTTCATTCAATTCTTCTAGCCTTTTCCGTATTGCCTGGACTTCCCTCACAAGATTCTCCACAGCTGCAGAAACAGGGCGGAGACTGCAGAGAAAGTAATACAGAAGAGTAACTCTGAGGACTATTCTTGAACGTGCAAAATAAAGTGCCAGGCCTCGTGTTTCTTGAAGAAGGGAGGGCCTTTCATGCTGAAAGAGCTGCAAGCAATTAGTTAAAAGATTCTTCCAAAACTTCAGCACTTCCAAAACCATTGTGCTGGTCTATTAACAGACCAACTTCTTCTCCCTGCACAATGGCCAAGTCCATTAGTTGATCTGTAACACAATTCATTTTTCCAGCCTGTTCTCACAGGATTGAGGTGCTGAGGACAGAGTAAATTTTATTCAGAGTAATTCTTACAGTCATGGCAATTGGGAATATTTCCCAATAAAGTGTGATCAGGTTAGTCAGTTTACTAGGGTGCCCAGAGCTGCCAGCATAACAAATACCAACAGTGGGATTCATCTCTCTACACTTGAACAACTTGAAAGTTAAGGAAGATGAATCCTGGTTGAGGCAGGACAGCCAGGGGAAGTCTAAATCTTGCTTCCAGATGAAGGGAATTACCTGGAGATCTCCGGCAGCAAAGACTCTGGGTTGTTCAGCAGGATGTGTTTCATTTGCCAGAAGATGCTGTTTCCCCATTTCTCAAGTGTTTGAGTAATGCTGTTAATGCCTCCTATGTTGACTTTGTCAGCTAGGTTAGCAGCATGGCCATGGAAGGGAGGAAAAAAAGTTTGACAGAACAAGAAAATATGAGCCAATAATCTAAGTTCAATTTCCTTCCCCTTCACCTCAACAGTGAGTTGCAGTGAAATGCCAAATATTAAACATATGAAGGATCTAAATTAAAAAGCAGATAACTCTCCCTCACCACATATTTCTCTGCCTTCTGTTGCCAGAGTTTTCTGCTGTCACTGGATGCCCCAGCTGACTATTTCTAAAATCATTTTTCTCCAAAAATCTCAGCAGCTACCCAGGAATCAAGAAAGAGCACTCATGAATGAGCAGTATGTGTCCCACTCCAAGGACAATATAGGCAAATCTTCAGCCCTGAGTTAGCAAATACCTCCCATGTTGACCCACCACATCTTACCGCCTTCTCTGTAGTCCCATTTCAGATTGTGGTCCAGAAACTCCTCCCGGGATTTACTGCAGGGCAAGAGGATGAAGAAGAGGAAGAGAGGAAGAGTCACCATGATGGTGGTTCGTAGGACCTTGACTTTCCCCTGCTCTGTGGAGACAGAAAATCTTGCTAGCTGTTTTATTTCTCTCTTTCCTCTCTGTCTCTGTCTCCCATCTGTGACCCAAACACCAAATTTCTCTCTGGTAATGTATTTCTTTGAAATATTTTTTCAAGCTGCTCAGCATGGTTTCTAAAGAAGCAGAGGGACTTTTTTTTCAAGGGCACAAAGCACCTTACTTTTTTTCAAGCTATAGATTGGTATGGAGATGCTTCCTCAGTGCGCAGCAGCCGGGAAAGTAGCTTCACTTTGTATGTAGCTATGCTAGGATAGCACCTAGCACTTAGCTATAAATGTTATGTGAATGTCAAGGGGTGGCACTAGGACACAGAAATAGTTACACCCCCGCTTTACAGTTAGAGAACGCAAGGCACAAGCTAGCAAAGCAATTCATCCAGGGTTCAATATGGGCAGGAATAGGAAATTGTTCTCTTTGACCTTATTCACAACCCAGTAGCATAACTGAGACATTGCCTTGTGATGGGGGTCTCAGAGATAAAATAGAAGCAAACAAACACCTAAAAAAACAAAGCCTCGTGCTGTCTCTACTTTGCCCTGGTACCTGGGGGGGTCTGTTCCTTATCTTTCAAGTTCACCATCATTTCAAAGCACATGGAAGTCAAGTCTAGCCTATAGGCCCTCCTGGACGTGTCTTTCTGCAGCTTCTTGTCATGCTAATTTGTTATTCTGTCTTGAGTATGTAGGCCTTCAATGTTTAATTCCATATCTTTTTTTTTTTTTTTTATGTCACAGACAGCTGTTCCAGTAGAAACTGGCTGGAAATATCAATTATACGCATATTGCACACAGCAAACAGAAAATGTGCGTTGCCAACTTCATGAGTTTTAGTGATGATTTCAGTCATCTGTAGTCACAGTGATGGAAAGCTTGTACGAGAAGCAGGCACATTCAGAAAACTCAAATTACTCCCCTGTTTGTATACATGCATCAAAAGTCTAAGATCTTGCTGCAAAATATGAGGACATCAAATTGCTTTTCTACTATCATACAACCTTCATTTTCTAACCATCTGGGAAGAATACAGCCACCTCAAAACCTATTGGGAGCTGTACCAAATAAAGCAGAACATAAATAAATCCCTTTACTTTGCGCTGTTCTTACATTTAATCACTTGTGTATCTTAATTGAAACTGCATTTATTTTTCCATATATTCAAATACAGTAGTATGAATATAGCCATACTGATGGAAAACGTCTTGCTATTCTAAAAATATTACTTTCCACCTGTCAGGATGTACTTTGCATTCAGTATTCTTCTTCTAATTGCAGTGTTCATTTAAAGGAAAAAAAATAAATTGCCTTCTTCCTATCTCACATATACACACACCTCTTCTTCCTCCCCCAGCTCACCCAGAGTGAGCTGCCAGAATGCAGATCTCTGAGAAAGTTTGATGATGTCTCTGAGGCACATGAAGAAACAGTCTCTATGGACGTTCTTGAAACTATCTGCACTGACACCTCAACCCCTCTGCCTCTCCAGTCTTCCAGATAAATACTCATGCCTTTGGACTTTTTTTTTTTTCTTTTTCTTTTGATGACTATGTGCTGCACATCCCTTTTTAATCTTCCCTGATGGGAAGGGACTTACTAGACAACAATATCTCTAATTGTAAACGATTTTAAAATGCTGCCAACAACAAGGAGACAGTGTGGCCTTCCAGCTCATTTTGAGACATCCTGAAGAGTCTGGCCATTCCTTACCCTTTCCACATACCACCTGTTTCAATACCCTAGGGCTGGAATACTTTGATCATTCTGTATTTAATTAAAAGCAGGATTGTGATGAGTTCCACCCGTACCTAGTACTGAAAGTCCAGCTGACTTGACCTCGAACTTTTCAAAGCATCAAGCATCCAAATGGATCACAAGACCAACATGCTCTGTTTGCAGAGTCCCTCAGGGACCAGTTTATTTGTAGCTTTGTTACCACATTTCTGAGCGCCTGCTGTAATTTGATATCAGGATAAACATCAGGTTGTAATCATTTTGAACCAGGTTTCCACATCTCAGATACTTACACAGAAATCAAGCTGTCTTCTCTCTCTTAGGTGGAACTGTAGAAGGCAATTGGATATTTGCTAGGAAGGTTTCTAGCAGAAAAAGTCTGCAGGGTCATCTGTAATAGGAACCAGATGCCAAGCCTAAGTATGTCTTCAAAACTGTCACAGAGTTGCACTGGAAAATACTGTCAGGGTAGAAAGCAGATTCACAAACACTCGTACATTTTTGGATGAAAGCTCTTTACTAAATCTAGAGAATAACAATGAGGTAGTAGTCTTGTTACTGCTACTACTAATTACAGTAGTATGGCATGTTCTCTGACAGAAAATTACATCATATTCTGTCCTTGGAGCAGGGTAAGCATGGTGATTCACTGTCTTCATGTGAAAACAATGAGAGACACTCATCTCATTTTCACACAATATTTTTTTCTTCTTTTCATCTCTCAATTCCTCACTCCAACATGATAGAAAAGCTCCACAAGCCAAATACCCTGAGCACAGCCAGGATAGCTGTTGTACTATCCAAGCCTGAATCCCTGTCCCAGAGCAAAGGAGAACTGCCAGAATCTGAGCACCCATCCCTGTGCCCCAGTGTCACTCACCCCTTCTGTCTCTGGCTGCTATACTCCATTTCCAGTAAGCACACAGCAGGGAACAATGACAGAGCACTGAGATTTCATTGGTAGCCACCCCAGATTTCAGCACAGAGGGGAAAGCAGGCAATGGCTTGAGTTCCCTACTGCCCATGAGCTGTGCTGGCTGCTAGGATGTTGGGGAATCATCCAGGTTATGCTCTCCTGGTGCCAAACACAGCTTCCTTTTGGAGTACGTTCTATCCCTGCCTCAGACATGTGAGATGTTGCAGAGTGGTTCAGAGCTCACCTGCCCTTATGCAGCAAGGAGGATTGAAACCTTTGCCTTGCACTTCTAGATGCTCTGAACATACTCTCTCCTGATGCCATATGTGAGCATCCATTGTGTTAGATAAGCACATGCTTGCTTTGAGGTGAGGGCTTTGTTGGTTAGAGCTAGCAGTCACTGTGGTGATACATAAAATGAAGGAATTTTTGCTGTAATATTGGGCTGCCAGTGAATTAGCTTTGTGGTTTGCATTTGAGACCTGTTCTACTCTCATAATTTTCCCAAGTTCCTTTCAAGCTATTTTCAAACTAAAGCTGAAGAGTGATACTGGATTTGGGGGTATTTGCAGAGAAATAAAATATACTTCTAAATAAATCAGGGAGTTTGTTCTCAGGTAAGTCATAAATGCATAAAATATAACTTCTATCCCCAATAATAGTAATGGACATTTAAACAACAAAGTAAGTATAAGACTCTCAATTTTGTAAAGAATCTCAAGATATAATAAGGATGTTTTGGAGTCTACTAGAATTTTTCTGTCTTTATTTCCATATAAAATACTTTAAGGGTATTTTAAGGTTATGTTACTTACACACGCAGCACTGAAAATGCTTGACAATTCGTTCTGCTGGAGCTCCCAAGCTAGGATTCTGAAAAGACTTTGAGCTTTGTAGAGGAGAGAGCTGCCAAGTCTGTAAGCTCAGAATAAAGAAGGTGCAAGCCCTCCCTATGAAGCAGGTGGCATTTGTTAGCTCTCCAAGCAAAAGAATGGGGTAATATCAACATTAGCATATGGCTGCGGTGTTATGTAATGGTGGAAACAGCAAGGAAAATGCCAAAAGCAATTTAGAAATCGGAGCCAACAATGTTAACCCAGCTGCTCTGATACATCTGGAGTATCACCTGTTACAAAAGCCCTTATGAAGTATCCCTCCGTTTAGATGCATGTGGGTTAAATGCTGTACATTGGTACACATTCAGATGCCTCTTTGGGTTACTCAGCCATAACAATACCTTTATATTTTCAAGTTTGACAATAAATTTGACTTAACACCAGAGTAACAGTAGTGCTTTTGCATATAGTTAAGAGTTACACTGCTCATTTTCTACCTGGATGTTCCATGAGATCAGAGCACCCAAATCCAAGTGCAGAACACATATCCACTGTAAATCATTATATTGGTCAAGTACATTTTGAGGAGATAATATACATTTTCTTCCTCTTCTCCAAGTGTACCTGCCTTTTCAGGATGTGTCTCATCTCCATCTTCCACGTAGAGCTCCCTCCTAAGAAATTCCCTCTCTCTCCCTGGATAGGCAAATACAGTTCTGGCACTCTCCATGTCTGTCTGTCTGTCTGCCTCAAAGGATCTGCTCACTCTTTCTCCCACCTCTGTTCTCTGAAAATGTAGGTAGCAATCTTCCAGCCTCCAAGTCTACACCACTGTGCACACATTCTCTCCTCTCCTGAGTCCGTCAACCCAACAAGCTCTTTCCTGTGCACATAGAGTCATCTCCTCAGGAAGAAAGCAAGCACTCCTGGAAAAGAAGGCAGAGAAGGGCATACAGGCATTACCTGCAGTCTTGAGGACAGTCCTTCTGGGATGAGACTTCCAAATCTCTGCCTGCCTGCTCCTCTTCTCCTTACCACCCCCTCTGCATTTCAGCTTCCACTGAATGACGTGTCCCTCGTCATTTCCCTGCTCTTTGCGTTCCCACAGCTTTTCTGTGGAGCCTGCTCCAGCTGCACCTCTCCTGCCCCTCCCTCCCACTCCTGCAGGCTGGCCGTCCCCCCCACGCATGGTAGCCTCGAGGGAAGGGAAGGAGCATGGAGCCTCTTTGAAAGCAGCCCTGCCCATGAGGATACCCCTATCTCTCTTTGCTGCTGGTTCTTATAGGCAGTGCTCAGCCCCTCCAGCACAGCTATCCGCCTTCTCCTAGTCACACTTTCCACTATGCGCTGTTCTTCTCTGGCTGCTTGAACCCTCCAGCCATCCAGCCACGAATTAGTTCACCATGTTGTTCCTGCCTCTTAGCAAGCATGCCAATTAATTCCCTGCTGATTAGTTCACTCCCAATGTGCTCTGCCAAATCTATTTCTGGTGGAATAAACAAGGAGGGATGAATCGACAGCAGGGTTATTCTTTTTTTCCCTGTTCCTCCTCCTCCAGGTCTATGTCTGCCAAGGCTAACAGGCTCAGGTCTGGTCAGCGCTAGACATAGTGATTCCCAAAGAAATGCAAGGTATTAAAAGGATGATTTTTGTGAAGCAGGAGGTGAGGCCTCGGATCTGATCTCATCTGTGTCACACTGACATTTTTCAGTGATTTGAGGATGTGCAGCCGCTGCGGCCCTGAGCAACACATTTCCTGCATGTCTAGGCTCATGACTAGACCTACGGCACTGCTTGCAAGTGCAGTGGCCAAATCTGCATTCTTCCTTATATTACTTATCCAGTATCAGCTGGCAACAACACCCTTTCTGCTTCCTGACCAGGCTATTCTGATTTAAAACTCTGCTGTCCGTGGCCAAAATGTCTGTGCTAAGTAGTGGGAAAAAAAAACGGTCCTTTTCCACAGGGTGAAGGATTGTCCAGCCACTCAGAATAAAAACCCAAGTCCAGAAATAATGGAGCAAGAGGCTGCGTGCAAGTTACAGTAAGATCCAGATCCCCAGCTATAATGGCCTCCGCTTTGAGGTTGCAGCAGGGCAGTGCTGGTTCACCCAAGGTGAGAAGGTGATGGGCAGGGAAACTGAGTGGGCTCCTCCTGAGCTTATCTATAAACATCAGACAGTGCTTTGCCAGCCCAACTCATGGAAGAGGTCCACCACCAGGGCTACCTGTTCCTCTGACACTGGGCACTAACAATTCAGGCTGCTCTTGCCTGCTTCAGTCCCACTGGCTTCATGGCAGGGAAATTTCTGAGAAGACTGCCCTATTACAGAGCCATGCTACTGAAGCTACTGAAGAAATACGACACTCGGTTGCAGAGTTATGAAACACCAGTTTTCGAAAGCAGCACACAATACACAGGCTTAACACAAACCAGCCTCCGGAAGAACTGGAAGGTTGTTTTGTCAGACTTCAAGCAAGCAAACAAAATGTCCAGGCAACAAGCAAATAACCCAATCATCTGTCTCCAGCTGTTCCCTGTTTAACACTGGGTAGATGCAGTCTCATTATGCGTGGACACTAGGACACAGATGAGCCTTGAATGAACCTGCTGGCATATCCAGATGAACACAGCAGGGCACTTTGAGGCACCCCAAGTCCAGACTGTGCTGCTGAAGGGTTGTGCTCAACATCCCAGACTTGTGCTGGCAGCAGACTGTCCCTGTGCAATTCTTGGGATTACTGGGGGTAAAGAACATAAGGGGGCTGCAGTACTTTCCTTCTCTGCCTCCTGCTTGCTACCATCCACATTGCCAGTAGTGTGAATGAGGAGCACTGGCCAACTCCTCATTCAGACAGGGAGGGACACCAGCACCCATTTTCCACCACTGTACTGAGCTAGGCAGAGATCAGGAATTTCATCAGTACAGTGAAACGACAAGAAACTCACTGTTTCACTTTCCCATTCCTTTCTTTTACCCTTTTCCTTCCCTTTCCAGCTTTGACTGCCTGAGCTCATAAAAAACTCTGCACTACTAAAACTTCCTTGAAATGCTCTTGCTATAGGTAGCAGAAAACATAGAGTGTTTTGTACCTGCTAGGAATGATATCACTTTTGCTGTTTTGACTTACTCTTATTGTTTCTTCCTGTTAGCTCTTAGTGCTTGATTGCATTTTAATTTGTCGTTTGGACAGATATTTCCTATTTGTTGCAGTACCTGCTCACATGTGAGTTCTCTGTCTTGGAGAGACTCAGCCAGGCACTGGAGTAACAAGGATAGTGTTCCTGGGTCTGCCCACATAGCCATAGTCAACAATACAAAGGAGAAGGGCAGGACAAGAAGAGCGGGCAAGCGTATTAACTTAGCACACACAGAAGTGCAAAGATACAGGCTGGCACATTTGGCTGCCAACAACCCCACTTTTCGTCACATAAGAATCTGCTTGCATGTTCTGTGGGATCATCAGACCAGAGGTGAGATCAGCACAGACTCCTTGAACATCATTTTCCCTGTTATGAAGTTCACCAACCACTTATGGTTCTTCTGCTGTGAGCTCCAGCAGCCTCCACACTCATTCTGCGGGAAAGAGAGGGGCCCAGCAGAGCAGCAGGAAGGCTGACTTTGCTGCAAGCTGCCAGTGACTTTATCACTTTTCAGTGTGCATGATCAAAAGGTCAGCCACCAGCTGCAAAGAGGGAAAAAAATGGTTACCTTTGAGGACCCATGCTAAAGGCAGCTCATCTTGGAAGCAGAAGGCAGGATCAGCAGGGATGTACAGGCCAGCATCTGGCAGCCTGCACATAAGGCAGCTTGACAGAGAGAAACAGTAATTATCGCCAAGGCCAGCTAATGAACCAGGACTGTGCAAACACAGAACCACTGTGAACCTAGTGTGATCATGTAACTGTGCCAGATTCCATGTCGTGAACCAGAATAACCTGGCCTGGCAGTTTGTGACGCTGTGGCTTCAAATACTGTCTTCCTGCAGCCAGGTGCAGACACGACAGCAGAGCCTCAAAAGCTCACTGGGAGGTGTATACCTCTCAAGTCTTACAGCAAAACTGCATGCACAATCATTTCATCATGCGGCTCTCCCAGAGTGACCTGCTTTAGTTGGAGTATTTTCAACAGCAGTTTTAGTGGAGCCCTTTCAGAATCAGGGAGCTCTATACAGCCACTCATACCAAATACTATGTTTGAGAGGAGAGCCTAAATGTAAATAGATCCAGACATTTAGGCTGTCCCATCCTACATGCAGAATTCAGCATTTCTAGCATTTTAGAATAAGAGGTAGTGGCATCAAGTTGAACCAGGGGAGGTTCAGGTTGGATGTTAGGAACAATTTCTTCTCAGAAAGACTGGTGGTGCTTCACTGGAACAGGCTGCCCAGGGAGGTGGTGGAGTCACCATCTCTGGAGGTGTGTGGATGTGGCACTGAGGGACACAGGTAGCGGGCATGGTGGGGATCAGTTGGTCTTGGTGATCTTGGAGGTTTTTTCCAACCTTAATGGTTCTGTGATTCTATGTTTATGTGCAGGCAAGCTGGAGAAGGCTGAAATTTCTGGCAAAAGGTTGGCAAGAAAGAAGGCAGTGCTGCAAACCAACTCAAACCTCTTCCACCATTTATTTGTCCCACCCTTCACTAAGTGAGCTGCAGCTGTACAAGGGAAATCACTGTACAAAAAGGTCAGTATTCCTCACTTGTGTGATGCTCACTGTAGGCTGGTCCAGTGGCTGAAGCTGAAGTTAGGACTTGCACAAGCACAACACAGATGAGGGGCTTGAGACTATATGTTTCCATGCTTTTTGGCTCGTAATGCTTTTCTAAACAACCACATTGCAACCCAGGGCTCTCAGACTTACAAGCTTAAACCGCAGTATTTCATTTTTTCAGCATCTTACATCTTCAAATTGATTCAAAAAAAAAGTAAATAACAATTCATGTAAAAGCAACATTCATATAAATGAATGATTTATTTGTAACTTCAGTTTTATTTTCACAGCTATTTGATTGATATTAGTACGCTTGACAGGTCCAATTTAAATGCAAATCAGCTTCCATTTGCAATGTAAATTAGCAAAACTTCATTTTTCATGCTTTGCATATTATTAAACTCTCTGAACACTTTGCTCAGCCACACATTACCTCAAAAGCATCCGTTTTTACCATAGATCACCTGCCCTTGCCCTTTAGCCTCATGGAGGTCTCAGGAATTGAAGAAGAGCCATTTTTGTGGGGATGCATGCATTTAAAAGTGGGTTATGCTGTGCCGTAAACACATGAGCACTATAAACCACAGTCTCTTCTAGTGTATGTGTGTGTGCCTGGTGTTAGAAGACCACAAATGAGGACATCAGATTTTCCAGTTCACAGTTCTGGCTGTTTTCTGCTGCGTCCTTGCTTCCAGGTCTAATTAATGCCAGAAGCTTTTTCTTAGAAAGAACCCTGCAGGATAGCTCTTGTCCCTCTGTATCACAAGATTTGCTAAGCGAGACTTGAAAAGCATCCAGGATCTCTCTTGTAAATATTGACATAGTTACGGGATCACCACTGCTCCTAAATCAAAAAGTGGAGGAGGAGAAATGGCAATACGGAACAGGACTTTGTACTCAGAATGACCTAGAAAGAAAGGAAAAAGAATAACTCTGATGTGCAGCTTCTGAGGAAAGTCCTGATCTGAGGCTTGATGACATCAGTGGAAACAGTCCCACTGGTACTAAAAGATTTTGGACTGGGAGCTGTTTCTCTCTTTCCAGTTCCTATCTGAAAAAAAATCAACCAATTCCCTTCAACAGTTGGGCCACTTGGTGTCTCTCTTCTGCTCCCTACTTGCTATGGACGTGTAAAGAGTCACAGAGGGAAAGGGCAAGCATGTCATTTGAGGGAATGGAAAGGGAACAGCAGCAGCAGATGCGGTCCTAGCTGGTCAGACTCTCGTCTCTGGTGTCGGACATGCATGGGGCTGGGAATCAGGAAGCTGGGGCTCTATGGCTTTGGGGAAACCACAAAACTCTCCTTGCTCAACTTCCCCATTGCGGGAAAGGGAGATTGTGGTGAAGATGGAAGAGAGCGTTGGAAAACACCCTGGTACGCTTTTGTACTGTAATTATAAACCACAGAATAAAAGCAAATCAAGATTTCTTGCAACCAATAACTTCCCATAAATGAAGGCACATATTTATACCAAAAATAAGTAAAGCAGTGTATCTCTCTGTGTGAATCATAGACCAAGAAGCACACTGCTGTATCTGTCTGTGCTGGGCATGCTGTACAAGATGTGCAAATCTGGGCAGTGCTTGATCACAGCTCTCAGGCTGAACCAGGCCTCCCATCACTCCTGCCTTTGTAAAAGAACATGTGGGGAAGGAACGGGGGCTGAGCCCGTGAGGAGCTCCGGTTTCGGTGGGAGCGGTGGCCTGAGCGCTGCAGACGAGGCCCGCTCGACTGCGCAGGCTCGCCGCTGCCGCCTGGCGAACTCAATTTCCCAGCATGCCGCGGGCGAAGCGCGGAGAGGGAGGACTGGCGCGCATGCGCACCGCTCCACTCCAGCATGGCTACGGTGCTGTCCCGGGCGCTGAAGCTGCCGGGTAAGGGGTTTTGCTCCCGCAGTGGGAAGGGAGCGTAGCGCCGGGCCGCAGCGAGTTGAGACGGCCGCTCCGTGACGGGGCCTGGCTCTAACGGTGTCGCGGCCCGCGAGGGTTCCGTTGCCGGGCATTGGGTGCGTTGCTATGGGGATGCGGCCGCGGGACGTGGGGACGGGCAGCGCATGAGAAGGGAAGGGTTGGGGTGGGTGCTGGACGTTATCGCACCCACCAAAAGCACTCTGGCACGTACGTGTCAGTGTAATCATCTGGGTACGTGTTTAAAGGCCGCTTAGCACGTCTTCGTGGTTTCCAGCCAGAGATCTTATGCGAGATGAAAGGATATTCAACAATAAGGGACTGCTGTGTCAGGAACCAGATCTTTCCAAGATAAGGCAGCGAGCAGCAGTCCAACCATTCTTTTAGCTGGGGTATTAACAGGCTCTGGAAAAAAAAAAAAAAAAAAAAAAAAAAAAAA
>NW_024962335.1:10282495-10442895 GCF_019238085.1 Lagopus leucura
AAAAAAAAAAAAAAAAAAAAAAAAACAAACAAACAAACAAAAAAAAACCCAACCAACAACGTTGCGAAACCAGAATTTGAGTTTGCTGGTTGCCATTGGATGGAGTGGCACGGGGCTGGGGACAGTGCCAGCGCACCTGGCGCCATTCAGCCGGTGCTTCCTGAGCACCTCCTGCCTCTGGGACAGCCAGGGCACTGAGGCACCGCTCATCTCTAAGGATCTGGGGGTGTTAGCTGGCAGCCTGCTCAATGTGAAACAGCTGTGTGCCCAGGTGGCCAAGAAGGCCACCAGCATCCTGGATTAGATCAGGAATAGTGCAACCAGCAGGAGCAGGGAGCTGATCGTGAGGTCACACCTCAAGTGATGTGTTCAGTTTTGGGCCCCTCGCTACAAGAAAGACATAGAGGCCCTGGAGTGCATCCAGAGAAGGGCAACAAAGCTGTGATGGGTCTGGAGCACAAGTCTGATGAGGAGCAGCTGAAGGAACTGGGGTTGTTCAGTCTGAAGAAGAGAGGGCACAGGGGAAGCCTCATTGCTCCGTACACAACCTGAAAGGAGGTTGTAGTGAGGGGGGGCTCACTCACTCTACCAGGTAACAGGACAAGAGATGATGGCCTTAAGTTGTACCTCGGGAGGTTCAGGTTGGATATTAGGAAAAAAATTCTTCTCTGAAGGTGTGGTGCAACAGTGGCGTAGGGTACCCACAGAAGTGGTGAAACTACCATCCCTGGAGTTGTTCAAGAGCTGTGTGGATGTGGGACCACTGAGGGACATAGTGGTCATGGTGGGGATGGGCTGATGGTTGGTCTTGGTGATCTTAGGTGTATTTTCCAACTTTAATGATTCTAATGCTTCCATGATCTCAGTGGGAAGGACTACACTGTGCACGAAGTTTCTGTAGGAAAATGCAAACGAGTGGATGTGTGTGTGATGTGTGACCACAGGGGAACCATAAAACAACATGGACAAAATGTCTCTTGACATCTTCATCAGTAGTGTGAGCTGTTTGAGATGTACCATTGAGAAGACTGGTTTGAGAAACTTGTGGCTGCAGCTGAGAACAGTTCTTGTGTAAGTCTGTAGGTGAAATTGCATGTATCACACCCAGTTTGCATGGTGAACTCCTGAAAAATGCAGCTTTCAGTGGCAGTGAGAAAGCAGAAAGCCTATTGCTATGCCTGTTTTTCCTGCAGCATCTCATTAAATTATTTACATCAATATGTGGCAACTTGTCTCCTCACGGACTTAGAGATATGTCTGCAGTACCCAATGATGGGTGCCTGCCAACCACTGAAACACAGAAGAATAAACAGAAGTCTGGAGCGAGTACAAAGGAATCTGGAATCAGTATGTCATCACTGAAATAATGCACTGAAATTGCACTTATGTAAAGTCCAAGATTTGCTCTTTTCACTCCAGAGTGAGTGCAAATAGACACATTTCCAGAAAGTCAAAAAGAAAGAAAGATGGCAATTTAATATCTTTCAAGGCACTAGTAATGAATATTTCATTATAAGCAGGACTTTATTCCAACACATTTCACCTCACAGGTGCCTCCTTTCCAAGTTGTAGCACAATTGACCTTTTCTTCTCTGGGAGATTCCAGTCTACTTCTGCAGGAGTCCCAAGAACTGCCAGTGCAAAAAGTATTATCCAGCAAACACACAGTATTTTCAAAGTCAGAGTGCATTTTGGAGGCCTACTTCCCTTGAAAGTTAACACTGGGGCATTTTCTCTCTCTTTGATCATTGCAAATCTTCCTTTTTATTTATTTATTTATTTATTTATTCTCAATGATTGCAAATAATAATAATAACCCAGTGTCATGACTGGTAACTTATCCACTGACCACAAGCAACAGTTCCTCTGATTTTTGGTAACCACAGGCCACTGACTGGGAACTTCTGTTTTATCCTTAGTGTTGTGGAAAAAGGGGAATAGAACAAGTTGTGTCAGGTCAGAAGAGAAGCTGCTTGTTTGCAACAGCTGCAGAAGAAAACGCAGAGCAGTAGAGAAACTGACCGTTAATGTGAATGCTGTGATGTTGTGCCAGTACAGTGCAAAGTTTGTCTGCACTTAGAGACCTTATGCAAAAAGCAGATAACAGGATGTGAGTTATGTAAGTCTGCTACATGCTGAAGGCCACAGAATGGCCCAGGGTCTGTTTTCTTTAGCACGGGATCATGAAGGTTATGCGGAGATTGTTATTTTAGGAGATAGGTTGAGATTCTGATTGAGTCCCACTCGGGTCTTAGCGTTTTAACTTCCATGCTGGAGATTTGAAGACTGCATGGGAATGCTGGATTTTCTGATGGCTGATCATTTAGCACAGAGGCAGCTTATAGCTATCTCTTGTTGGACAAACTGCCTTCCCCCTGCCTGAGCCTTGGAGTTGACCACAAAGGAAAGCATTTGACTTCAGGAGCATTTTTCAGTAAATCTTAATTCTCTGAATGGTCTGAGGTTGCTGTTTTCACACAGCCTTTACTGCGTTTGTGTCTCACAGCAAGTGTGATCTAAAACTCGGGTGAAGAGTCATGTTCCTTCTGCTCTCCCTCCAGCCAGGTGAATCATGTGTGACTCCCCCACTGCACCTCAGAGCAGCCTCGGGGGGCTGAGTTGAGTCTGCCTACACCAGGTCTCCAGATGTGTTTCCAAAGCACCTGCAGATCATTTGTTAGGGTATTTTTTGGCAGTGGGAAGTAAGCATTTGATTCCTCTGAAGTTCGATATGCAATTGTCTTTCCCACGGGCTGAGTGAGCACTACAGGATTTGGTTTTAAGAGCAGTGTCTGCACTTAAGATACTTCATAAAAATCAGCTGGGAATTTGATGCCTTACCTTACTGTACCTTGTGTGAGTACCATTTAACCTTTACTTGTGTCACAGCTGCTTTCTAGCCTCTAACAAATGGATTGGAATTCTTACCTGGCTCTTAGTGGAGAAGATGTTCCTACTACAGAATGTCAGTGGTGGTTGACATGGTTGTTGACATTCGCAGCATCTCAGTTACAGCCAGCTCAAGAAGTGGATAAGCTGTAGTTTCAAGGTTCTTTCTGCTCCCTAGATATCCAGAGCAAAACTGTACAAAATAAAGCTCATTCCTAAAAGTCAATACTTCTAGTTGCCCTAGAGATGAACAGCAGAGTTCAGTAGTATGGGTTGACTGTTTGGAATTATAATAACAAAACAAATCACAGTCTGTCTAAAGTGTAAGCATGCTGTTGGGCTATTATATTCAGAGCACATCTGTTTCCAAAACTAAGAGCAGTATGGCTAATGTCAGAACTATCCATCTTTGATTTCTCAGGCCGGTTTTTTGAAATATCACTTACTCTTGGATCAGCAGCATTTACTTTTCATACCACTCTGGGCAGTCTTGAACTGGCACACCTGGGTCAGTAGTGAGATGCTGTAAATACCCTGCCAGTGAGACTTCTGGAATGTCTTGGTTTTGCTCAATTATCTTTTAGCTATATCTGGGAAATTTACACTGTGCTCTCACTGCAATCTCTGAGCGGACAGCTGTGTGTTGCTGAGGTCAGGGGTCTGTGCTGCTTCCAGGATGGAGCAGAGGTCCAAGAACCAAGGTCAGGAGCTCTGAAATGCACACCCTTTGAATGCACATTGTTTTAGGGCAGGACTATGTGATACAGTGTCTCACAGAAATATACTGTGCCTTAGGAATGCAGTATCTTTATCTGGGTGCTCTACCTCCACAAGGAGCAACTTTCTGGAGTATGTGCACTGGATTGTTTCAACATGAGTCCTGTGTGGAAGCATATAGTTCAGAAAGAAGGAGTCCAATTTAGACTCTTTGGGATCTGGTTGGGTACCTTTATTTCCTTCTGTTCACTGTGGCCAAGTTGCTTTGGCTGCTCCATTTGACCTTTGCTCCAGTTTTTCTTTGATGCTAAAGTAAACACTGACCATCATTGTAAGTAGTACAGGAAGGAGAAGTGAAGGTCCTTTTGTGGGGCAACAAACAAGAAAGAAATGAGATCCACATGCTGCAAAATAGATACTGGTGTGTTGCACTAACTAGGTGTTACAGTACATGTGGAACTGTGAGTTTGCCTTTTACAGAAAAAAACCAGAATCATTAAGGTTGGAAAAGACCCCAAAGATCATCTAGTCTGTCCGTCAGCCCATCCCCACCCTGCCCAATGACCATGTCCTCAGTGCCACATCCACATGGTTCTGAAACACCTCTAGGGATGGTGACTCCGCCACCTCCCTGGGCAGCCTGTGCCAGGGCAGCAGCACTCTTTTGGAGAAGCATTTTTTCCTAATATCTAACCTGTACATCCTCTGGTGCAACTTAAGGCCATCACCTCTTGTCCCATCACTGTTACTTGGGAGAAGAGGCTGAGTCTCACTTCACCATAACCTCCTTTCAGGTTGTGTAGAGAGTGGTAAAGTCTCCCCTGTGCCCCCTCTTCTCCAGGCTGAACAATCCCAGTTCTGTCATCCACTCCCTATAAGATTTGTGCTCCAGATCCTTCACAGCTTTGTTGCCCTTCTCTGGACATATTCCAAGGCTTCCATGTCTTTCTTGTACTGAGAGTAACAAACACAAAACACTAAAACAAACACAGTCCTTGAGGTATAATCTTACTCCAAGTAAGACATATTATCTTAGGCAGTAAGAACAACCAAGAGAGCCCTTTAATTTCTGTTCAGTAAAACTTTCTCAGCATCTTAGTGTCTAACAATGGTTACTACTTGTGTATCTTTGCTAGTTATTTATGCCTTGCATGTATAACTTCAAGCGTCTTCAGACGCAAGTTAGCTCCTCTCTCAGGTCAGCTTTAGGCAAAGGGAAATGAGACAGATATCTGGGACAATAAAATCCCAACTTGGAATAGGAGAGAGAGAAATAGACTGAAACCTTATAAACATCAGAGCAGTGGCCATGGCTCCATGCCCAGGCTGGTGGCTTGAAGCAGCTCGCTGAGACGTGCTCCTCCCCTCGTAGCTCAGGGCAGTGAGACTGCCTGATCTCTCCTACTCCTGCAAACAGATGGCCCTGGCCTTATGCCATGATATAAGACCAGGCTGTGCACCATCCCTCGTCATGCTCCATGTGGCTGGCTTGGGCTAGAGGGAGAATCATCTGTGTGTCACACATCCATGTCACAGGGGTGGGAACTGGGAAGACGCCTAGAGCTAAGGTACTTTTTCATACCACCACCTGTATCAGAAATCAGTGCTATGTTATTTCTCAGCAAGGCCAGGTACAAGCTGTCAGCTGTGGTGGGTGGGAAGAGGAACAGAGGGGGAGCACTGGTTTCATACTCCATGAGTGCTCCTTATTACAGTGTTGAACCACGCAGAGAAAGTTGTGAGAGCATCTCTCATCTCTTCAGACACCAGAATATATTCTGGTCCAAAAGAGTGAAATCACTCACTTTGCCCTCATCAAGGAGTTGATATCCATTGATAACTTGTCTGCTGCTCTATCCCTGTGTGACCCTTCCTTCCATCCCGCATGAAGCAGGATAGCAAATACAGCATCCAAGAGGTCCAGGCAGGGGAAGCAGGGGAAAAGTGAGTTTCAGAAGGCCCCCTTGAAGGACCCAGCCTACAAGAGAAGAGGGACTGTGTTGGGATTAGAGTTTGGCAAGTGCTAAAGGAGTCCAGCCTCAAGTCAGAGGAGTGCTGCACCTTAGGCACTCAAGAGGGCTAAGCATGCCTTGTGTCGGTGTGGCTCACTACAGATCAGGAAAATATACATACATATACATATAATATATACAATACAATATATAATATATACATACAATAATAATAATAAAATAAACCCGATAGAGTCTTTTCTCACAGCTGTCACTTGGAACTTGTGGCTCACTGCAGCCTTTTCTCCACTTAGGTCCTGAAAAAGCAAGGAGTGAATGCTTTGTTGTCTTTCTCCATCTCTTTCCACAGGAAAGAAAAGCCCAGATCTTGGAGAGTACGATCCTCTCACTCAGGCCGATAGTGATGAAAGTGAAGATGACCTCGTACTCAACATACAGAAAAATGGGGGTGTCAAGAATGGGAAGAGCCCCCCTGAGGAAGTGCAGGATCCCGACTCTGATGTGGAAGTTGGGATGACGAAGCAGCACGCGTCAGAATGCGCACCCGAGGGTTATCCTGCAGAGGCAGCTGGGGGCTTGGAACAGAAGGCTGCTCCATCCCTCATGCCATACCTGCGCACAGCAGTCTTTTTGCTCACCGTGGTGATCTCGATGATTCTTGTGTTGGTGTGTGCGTTTCTCATTCCCTGTCCCCCTAGGGACTTGCATAACACCTGGAACCACAACCTAGGTCAGGGAGCAGGTGAGAAAGCCCCAGGAACAGCATCTGGCGTGGGGGAGGTGGCAGCTCCCAGGCTGGGCATCTGCGGGAGAGACCTATCTGGGAGAGCCAGCTCAGGACAGAGACCCTTCCTCACCACTGCAGATGCTCCGAGGTAAAAGACAGGAGGCTCTGTCCTGCTCACTCTTCAAGCTGAGGCCTGTGAAATCTGACAGCAGTAAATCACAAAATCTTGTTTCTGTCAACACCAAAAAGCATTTTGACTCTTCTCCCATCCTGCCTTTTTGTCCATAAGGCGTGCTCTGTTTCAGATGGAAATGCCCACTTTAAAACACAGTGCCTCCCTCTCTAGACCCTGGATTTCACCAGCTCCTCCATGCTGAAGTGTGTGGAAGTTTGGGAAGAGAGGGATAGAGGTCTTTATGTCTCCTGACTGGCTCAACTAACCTCGTTTCTGTTGTCTTGCCCTGCTTGAATCTGTAAATCAACATTTGGAATCTTTTGTCATCCTGTACAGGCCACTGGTAACATTTCTAAAGTATCTCCCATTCTGACCTCTGCAGTATTGTGAAATAATTTCTGCCAGGTCTAGATATGTCTCTCCCTCCTTGCTTTCTGCCCCAGCTTCCAAATCTAAGCCTTTCATAAGATATGTGACTCCCACATCACCTCTGAAAGTGAAGTGGGAAGCAGACATCTTTTCTTTCCTTTTAGCTCTTCTATTTTTCCCTTTCTTTTCTCTGACCCAGATGCTACATTTCTGCCTTTCCATGTGATAAAAGATCTAGCCATGATGGGAGCTGCCTGGCATTGATTAATTAATTCCTTAGCAGACTCCACAAGGTTTTTTTTGTCAGCCTTCTACTCGCAGTGCAGAGAGCTGGCTGCGTGGCTACTTTGTCAACAGCGTGGTTCTCTGTGACTGTTGTAGGTGGTGTGTTATCCCCACTGGAGCTTTGTGATGTGAATGGTGATGGGCTCCCTGACATCCTCATCGTTTTCACAGCCCTGATGAATGCCAGTGTCATGGGTAAGTGAGTCTTCTACTCTCTTTCCTGTACTTGTCAATACAGACCTTTGGATATTCATACAATGGTTGGAAAAAGTTGCTGCCACTGTAAATCCACTGTTGTTTTTTTTTGTTGTTGTTTGTTTGGTTGTTTTTTTTCTTTTTTTTTCCCTGAAGTGGCTGTTGTTCTGTGTCTGTACTTTATTATGCTGTTTATGATTCAATACTAGTTTGCAGTCACCTCTTTCCCCATACCACACCTTGGGATCAGTCCATCTCTCTCTCCTGTATTTGTCCCTCTCTCTGTCCCTGATCTGCAGGCAGACATAAAGTGGTCAGAAAACACTTCACTACAAATAGCAGGTAGAAATAAGGTGATGATTATTTTTTTCACTTCTCAAAAGCTACTTCTCAAAGCCCTTCACTAAAAGTCTCAGTTGTTCTACCACTGTAAAAGCAAGGAGGTAGAAGTCCTATAGAAATAAACCTATCAACAGAGAGAAAATTGTGCAGACTTAAGCTTTATAAGAAGTACATGAGAAAGAGACTGTTGATGTGAAAGCTGTATTCAGTTTGTAGAGGTTGTCTTTGTATTCTGTGTTTTGCCATTGTACTTATTTCTCTTTCATCACAGATGTGCAGTTTTTAGCATGCTCCAAATGGAACTAGGCATACCTAGCTGCATCCTGGGCTGAAGCTGTGCTAGGAGACATAAAGCAGACAGGAAAGCAGGTGTAAGGACATCTCAGTCCTATACCCAGGTAGCTGGAGATCAACCCTCCTAAAGCTTGTGCTCAAAGTCTTCACATGGTGTTTGATAGAGATACTCTTAGGGTAGGAACCTGGTGGACTAAGCTGTGGCACTGTTAGCTGTTTATCCAGATTGTACACACTACAGCTGTGAGCTGCACTGAAGAATTAGGAGTTCTTGATTACCGCCAACCCAACAAAAAGAATTTATGTTAAGACAACTCTTTAGCATAAGCCATCTGATTTTCAGTTTGACAGGTGATTAAGTTTGATTTAGAGAGTGGGCTCAAAACCTCCATGTAGTCAAGTCATGCAGAGTGTTGCTATTAAACAGGAACCAACAGGAACTGTTGTTATCTTGAAATGTGTGGAAGTTCATATTCTAACTTTATGATATGAGAGGTAGAGATTACAATTCTATATAAGGGCAGGCTGAGCTAAAAGTTGCTGGTGTTTGAAATCAGAGCCAAGAGTCTGTTGAAACAGCATGGGGCACCTTTTCTCACTATTATTTTGTGCTAACCGGTGAATTAGAAAAAGACCCTGAGTTACACCAATTTGTTGCATTCAATCTATTTCTCACAACAACCGTGACAAAAACTGATTTAAAATACAACAGAAAAAACTCTCAGATTGCCAATCACCTGCTGCTGCCCAGACAGCCCAAGCCTTCCACATGGGGCAGCAGCTGCCTTGGGAATTACCTAAGGCATCTCCTCAGTGGTGTCCATTGGCCTGAGGAAGAGGACATGAGAAAGATCAGTCTGGTTTAACAACAGAATGATTCAGCATGACTAAGCAGGTTGTCCCCAGAAGGAGCTTGTTTCCTCTGTGCCCACCTGATCACGTTTCTTGAAGTTAGCTCATGTCCAGACACCAACTTTGATTGTGCTGTTGGCTCACAGCCTAACTTGTCTGAAGGTCACCAGTAGGTTCTGCTGGCAGAAAGACTAAAACAAAGAGTGGGATTTGACCTTTGCTTTTAAGGCAGTGTGGATAGAGCTGGCTTGAGCCGCTCAGCTCCAGGAGCTAGAGCTGGAATTCAAGCACAAGTACCAAAGACAGTGTGGACATAGCCTTTGATGGCAAGGAATTTTACTCTCTTCCTTCTGTCTCTTCCAGGTGTCTCTACGCCCTCTGTGACTGTGGTGGCCCTTTCTGGTATGAATGGCAGCACCTTATGGTCCATCCAGCTTCCAGAAGAGACTCGGAGTATGCAGTGCAAAGGGCTGTCACTGGGGTCACCAGCAGAGCCCGTTTGCCTTGTGACAGGAACAGCTAAATTCCTCAGCCTTCTTAGTGCCTCCACAGGTAGAGTCAAGTACTGGCTTGTTAGAAAGATGCTGCTGCTGCATTTTCATTTTTTTTTGAAGGGCTAATAAGTATGAATGATTCAGTGCTAGCTCTTTGTAGTGGCTGTTATTAGTGACACACAGGGAAGGGTCAGAACATTAACGTTTTTCAAGTTATAAAAGGTAAAAGAGCATTCAAACTTTTGATGCTCTCTGGGAGTATCTCTATCCTACCATTTCAGAACTATTCAAAATGTTTATCTTGTCCTATAACATCTCCATGGCACAAAAGATATACAAGATCCATTTTCATCAACATGTAGCTGTTACTACAGCTCTGCACCTAGCTAATGGCACTGAGAAGCTGAACACCAGTCTCAGAGAAGTTACGTAAAGATGTATGCTACAGCTAGATAAGCTTTCCAAAGAAATTAGGCCCATAGAGGAATCGATTAGATATGAATGAATGCTGCATTTTTAATCACTGTGCTGGCAAAAGAACTATGGAGAAATAAAAGCATCACATTTCTTTTTGTTGGGATTTTTTTTTGAGTGTTTATCAGCTAATCTGTAAAACAGGTTTTATTGAGTTTCCAGCTGGGTCCACACTGGATTGCTGAACAGTTTGACATCATGTCTGCTAACATGCATTTACCCTGAGGAGGAGTGAGCATGCTATACTGGAGTGGCTATTTACTGCTGGGAATTTAATGGAGACACAGATTTGCACTTTGAATATTAGAACTGGCCATCTGTTCTCTTTCCTGGCATCCACCTACAGTCTGTACTGCTGACTGTGGAAAGCAACTGCTGTCCTGCAGAGCAGCATTCCTATTTAGGTTCTCCTTCCAAAAATGAACTTCAAATATAGCTTGCTATTTCAGAAAGATTTTTGAGCTCGGGTCTGTTTAGAGAGATGCAGAGGAGGAAGCACAGCAGAACAAAGACACAACTCAAAGCCAGTCTAAAGAAATGTGCTTTGCTTCCCACTGAAGCTTGACCTGTATGCTTGTTTTTTGTTTTTTTTTTTGTTTTTTTTTGTCAGGGAATAAGGAAAACAAGCTCTTTTGCTCCCTCCTTCAAGAAGGTTTTGTAGAACTGTCTGGGAATGTCCTCTGGTTCCCCAAGGTCTCTTTCATCCTGTTCTTTCCATAGGCAAGACCATCTGGACACTGAACTCCATTCACCTTTCAGATGGGATCTTGGCTGCACCAGCTGCAACTCTTCCAGATGTAGATGGAGATGGGATTAGGGATATTGTTGTTCTGGCCCTCAAAGAAACACAGGTACAGCATGTCTGTGCTCAAGATTAGAAAGGACCTTGACTATCTAGAGGAAGATTGAGGACCTTGATGTAGAAAGGTTGTAACAGGAGATGCAGGAGCCCCTAATTTTTGTTCCTTTAGGTTTGCTTGAAAAGCACCTTGTTTCTTTCAGTGGGTCAGAACAGTGAGATCAAGCAATAATGGCACTAACTGCATTTCTTATCAGCTGGGAATGAACAAAAGGTTTATTATTTATCCCTGTCTGAGACTTGAGAATTGTTTCTGCTCAGTGAATGCCTGATTAGAAGTGACTGTTTAGCAGCTGTATAGAAAACCATGTTGAGATAAATCACTGGAAAAATGAGCACTCAGCTGACCTTAGGTAATAAGTAGTTGTGTGATCAAGTGCAGATTTCCTCCATGCTCATCTCTCCCCAGAATTCTAGCATTACTATTCTTAGAGGAGTTCAGTTTTTTGAAGTCCCTTCCATCTTTGATGCTTTTGCAGACAAGAGAAAGGCATGAATGTAAGAATCCCAGGAAGCCAAGCTGAGCAGAGAGACCACTAGCTAGACCTTGCTGTGGGGAGAAAGAGCAACAGAGCTTCATGCTGTGGGTACCAGGCAAGATTCTGAGAGCACAAATGTGTGAAAGCACTGCCAGAAATCTCTACATCTCTGTCTTTGCAGCCTGATGTGTTTTTCGTCTTGGTGTCAGGGAAGACTGGGGTTGCTTTGGGCGGGCCTGTGAAGTACAATGTCATTGGAGAAGGGAAAGTAATTGGCCCTCAAGTTCATATCACCAGCCGGGGAGCCATCTACATCCTGTTTGGTTTTGGTAAGATGCACCTTGACTCACAAGTACTTCACCTTTCTGAAAAAGAACATTATTTTTACCTAAATTGGCTTAGAGTATTCCTAGGATGTCTCTACTATGTCTTGCATTGTAAAATCTGGGAGCAGAGGGCATGGGAAGGAGTCTTACTGCTATGCAGTGGAAGAGTATCAATGTCTGCTAGCCTGGAGTACCTTTAAGTTTCTCAAAGCCAAGTCTGCCAGTGGTGCATCATGCCAAGGAAGGTGCAACTCTGGCTTTCCTTTGCATTTTGCCATAACAACAGAAGTCCAAAGGACCCTCTGTGTTACTATGAAATTAACCTTTGCAGTCAAGACTCTTCATCTTTACTCTTTCTGGCAGGTAATGTTCAAGCAGTTGCCCTGAGGGATATCTTTACCCAAGCCAGAAACCGGGACAGCTTTCCTATGATGTTGCATCAGGAGGAGCCAGAGTGGGAAAAGCGCAGATCTGTAAACCTGTCAGAGCTCATTGACATTTACAGGTAGGAGACAAACTTATAATCTTGGCTCTGCTGGAAGGGGAAGGAAAAATGTATACCTTCTTGCACTCCTAGACACAGTTCTTTCCTTTCCATTTCTGGCTGTTGACAATACTATGGAGTATTGTAACCAGTACTGCCAAACTGTGGTCAGAATCAGTCTTGATAGGAATAAAAGGGAACAAATATGAAAACCTGCATCCCATGCTTTTTATAGTAATTCAAGACGTTCAGAAGAGCACAGATCTGAATTTAGGTCAGTTAACTAAGAAATAACAATGTGAAATTAACCTCAGTCACTGAAGAAAAGATGAACCTGTCCAAGCTTAGTTCAAATCTTAGGTTGTTGGGTGGACAGGCAGGTAATGCTGAGATGCTTAAATACAAGCCTAGGAATCTTCTCTCTGCTTTCCATTTCTCCCAGTGGGGGTGTTGACTTCCTGCAGACGATAAAGGCACCTGACACAAACTGCAGCAACCTGCTCATCACCACCAAAGATGGCTTGATTCTACTGCAGGGACAGGACCTGGAGCCCCGCTGGACATTGGAAATTCAGAACATCAGCAGGTTATCTACTGGGAACATTTTCCTTTCTTTTTTATTTCTATTTCCTACTTTTCACCTTTAAGTGCATGTGTTCCTTAGAAAGCAATCAAGAATTCTCCATGTTTGCAAAGAAACCTATGAGCTGGAGGCGTATGTGTACATTGATGCACAAAGAAGGAGGGCAAGCGGAACACAGAGCAGAGGGCTCAAAACCTTTAAACCTTTAAAATGTGTGAGTGATGACAAATTGTAGAATCATGGAATGGTTTGAGTTGGAAGAGACCTTTAACAGTCATTAATCCAACTTCCCTGCAGTGAGCAGGGACACCTACAGATAGATCAAGATACTCAGAGCCCCTCCAGCCTGACCTTGGATGTCTCCAGGGATGGAGCATCCACCACTTCTCTGGGCAACCTGTGCCAGTGCTTCACTATCCTTATTGTAAAAAAAAACCCTTTTTTTTGTTCATATCCAGTCTAAATCTCCCCTCTTTCAGTTTGAAACCGTTTCCTCTCGTCCCATTGCAACAGACCCTGCTAAAAGTCTGTCCCCTTCTTTATTCTAATAAACAAAGGGCTTGATACAGATATCCAACATAAATGTCTTGACTACTGTGGCACTGGAGCTTAGGGGACTTCTGGTGTGTGATTCAGCCCGTCTGCTGTCCACAGCTGCTGGTTGCCAGCTCAGTGGAGAGGAGCAGGTGCATTAGTGGTGCTAAGTGTTAGAGGTGTCTGAATATGCCGAGTGGATCTTAATCTTCCTTGAAAGCTGAAAATCAGCACTCTGATGGCAGTCTGCCATCTATACTAAATGTAAACCTTAAAATAATATTTCTCATCCTCTGACTTCACACATAAAAGTTAAGCAATTTGCTAGACCTAATGGTTTGATAATAACTGGCAATTTCAGTTTTCTGAGTGCTAAATGTTTGCAAAGGGCAGCTGGGCACAGTTGAAGGAAATTATGTGGGAAACAGATTGCTAGCTCTGCTATCTAGAGGAAAGAAAGAAGCTTTCAGCTCAGTGTTACCTGCCAACAGTTTCCATAGGAGGAAGGAGTAGAATCTTCATTAAGAAAAAAAGGTCATCTAGACTTGATACTCTTACGCTATGCCCAGTCTTGAATGCTGGTGGGTGACATAAGCAGTGGCTTTAGGAATGGGTTGTGGCAAGTTGATCTCAGTTTGGGAAAGGTAGTGAGCTAAAAGAGTTTTTGTTCCAGAGTCTTCAGGCTTCTGGATATGGGTCAAGTTTGAAGGGTAAGTGTATGCTGACTAAACAAGAGTCAGTTCACAGATGCTATAAAATCAATAATATGCAAAAAACTTCTAAATGAAAAAACTAATTGGAAAATTTGTAGGGATTCAAATCAAGAAGTGTTGAAAGATGCTTTTGTCGTTCTGTTCACTGAATCACAGAACAGTTGGGATTGGAAGGCATCTTTGGAAGTCCTCTAGTCCAAGTTCTGAGGTGTCACCAGACAAACAAGCTTAAACCCAGGTCACCATCAGACAGAGTATACTGAGCCAGCTGAGAGCTCCCCTTTCCCTCAGTAACCCTGCTCCAGCCTCTGTCTTGCTCTAGCCAAGCAGACTAAGTCCATGCCTTTGGGTGCATTCTCAGATAACAGCCTGGCTTCTGCAAGTGTGCTGCATTTCTGGATAGATTTTGACAAGATCCCTGGAAGACCATAATGGACAACCAGTTATAAAACAAGAGTGAAGTTCAGAGACCATGAAATTGTGTAAGCATTTGAAAATTGCGTTGTAAATGGATGTTTCAGATAAGAGAGGATTAATTACTGGTTGCTGTGGGGATTAGTGTTAGGCAGGAATAATTACTAGCCTTCTGGTTCATACAAGAAAGTGCCCAAGGGATTTTTCAGTTGATTGGTAGCATCTAAAATACATATGCCTGCCTGCATTCGATGTGTGGAATCTGCCACTGACTGTAGCCTGCCAGAAGTACGAGAAGTGCCACATCAGGAGAGAGTTTAAGTGAATGCCCTCAGAACAGAATAGCCTACTGCTTCTTTTTGGTACAGGAGATTTTTTAAGTTATAGGAACGTGTCATGAGACTGCCTCTAAATTATTAGCTGTGATTGCCAAAGTGTACTATGTTAATAATAAAATAATGGAATTGTAGAACATTCAGAGTTGAAAGGGATACCCAAGGATCATCAAGTCCAACTCCTGGCTCCACAGAGCACCACCCAAAAATCAGACCATATGTCTGAGATTGTTATCCAGATGCTTCTTGAGTACCACGGGGCCATGATCACTACACGGGGCAGCCCGTTCCATGCCCACTGCCCTCTGGTGCAGACCCTGTCCCTCACCCCCAGCCGCCCTCCCCTGTCAGCTCCATGCCTTTCCCTGGGCCCTGTCACTGTCACACAGAGCAGAGCTCAGCGCTGCCACTCCACTCCCTGTGAGGAGCTGCAGCCATCAGGCCTCCCTTCAGCTCCTCTGCTCTGCGCTGAATCAACCAGGGGACCTCAGCTGCTCTTCATATATGTTGCCCTGTGGGTTTTCTATCATCTTCGTAGCCTCCTTGATACAAGTATAGATAGTAAGCCACTGTTGTGCTGTGGCATTACTCTTAAAAAGCCATTCTGGTCTGCACATTTTAAAGTAGTGGCTGGAAAATCTGGATAAAAGGGCTGGAAAAATGCCTCAGCATAGAAGATTTAAGTTTGTGTTTAGATGAGGAAGCTTGAGAGATGAGTTCATGTGTGCATGTAAGTAACAGGAGCTAACAGGAATTTTAATCTTGCTGTAGCAAGAAAAGTGCTTTGGAGCAGAAGCTGCTCATGTTCCAGAAAATGAAAATGCAGCCATGTTTCTGAGGATGAGATTAATCATTAGAACTGACTGTCACAAGAAGTGATTAATTTATCTTGTCTTTGTATTTCCATAGCAAGTCTCATGGCTGGGCACATCTTGCCAAACTCTAGTGCTTGGTTAACTGGATAAAATACAACAGAGTATCATAAATAAAAGGAGGAAGGACATGCTCTGGTCATCTAGCCTTGCCCTATGAAACTGTGAATTCAAAGAAATCATGTATGCTTCTTAGGCCCAGCTGTGCTGAATTTAGGAAGGACAGAGGTTAGATTCAGAAAGCGAAAAGCAAGTAAGATGGTTAGAAAGCAGTTATAATAACAGATATTTAAGTAATAGTGTTAAGTTGCCCAGAAGGGAGAGGATAAAAAAGAACTTTTTTTAAAACTGCTTTGAGCAGGAGGTCCAATCTCTTGATGAATTTTGAAAGGTTTGGGTAATTTTTTATGACTGTAGCAAAACTGAACAGATTCTCATTCTAGGGAAAGAATAATACAGCCATGCCATAGGGTGATAAACAAATACCTACATAGCCCAGCAGGGATTGCACCACCTCCCCCTACCCCCAGTCAACTCTGAAGAATGGCCAGTAAGCGCTATGGGCAGTTTGATCATTTTTCACTTTTCTTATCCAACAAAAAATGGTTTCTGCCAATAAGAATGACTCTCAGTGGATAAAATATTTTGGCAATTACTGCCTTGGTAAGAGGCAGAATAGAGGATGAAAGCAATTCCTTTTTTTCTGTCATAAAGCTGAGTGGTTTTTTTGTTCAAATTTGCAGCCAGCCAATACTGGGGTACTTCAGTGCTGATCAAACCCTGGACTTCATGCTGCAAGCACAGACCGGAAATGGGAAGAAAAAGGTAAAACAAGAGGCAGCAGAGAGGGCACTGGCAACTTAAAAGTGAAGGAGCCTGGGTTGAAAGGGGCAGTGATTCTTTACTTTCGGCAATTCCTATGTCTGCGGCTGACACTGGTCTCTATGTGGCCACAGGCCTGACAGAAAATAGCACTCTCTTTGCGCCTGCACCTGAACACTCATTAATGCTACATCTCTTTCTGTATCCTCAGGTGGTGGTGGTAGATGGCAAATCTGGCCTCCCTGTTTGGAAGCAGGAACTCCCATGGCAGAAACAGCAACTTGATGCTCTGTCAGTCATGACTTTGGACAAGAAGTCTGTTTTTCTCTTCTGGGCTGATGAGGCACAGCCTGTGCTACAGAGTTTGGTGAGCAGCTACCCTTTCTTCACTTTGAATTTTCTGTGAGGTACATGTAATCTCTGTCTTTCATTCCTAATGTAATTGAACTCTAAACCTGCTATTTGAGACTGCTAGGGACATCTTTCCCTCTTGCTTTGACTTGGATGGACTTCTTCAAGCCTGTACACAGTAGCATATGTATGATTTTTCCATCAAAAAACTTCATAGACTGAGAGCTCCCTTCCATGAAACCAAAATTTTCTGTGTTATGAAAATAATTCGTTTTTTCTGCAGCACTGAGATTTTCTGCCTGCAACTTTGTTCCCAGACCCTGAGAGATTCTTTTCAGCATACCGACATACAAGTCAGCATGGAGTTCCAAACTTCCGTACTGTAGCTTGGCCAATCAAGCCAGCTTTCATAGAGCAAAATCTCAACTTTACCAAACAGAGGCTGGGGAGCAAATTTTGTTTGAGAAAAAATGTTTTGCACTCTTTCAGCTCTGTGGAGCCATTAAGTTTTTGATTCTCAGTACCAAGCAAAGGTAGCACAATGTCGGTAAACATTTTTTTTTTCCCTTTGGCAAAGCTAGACTGTCTTTTGGTAGTCATCTGTAACATTTTTGTTCATTTTTCATTCCATCAGCATCCTGGTCCCAGATCTGAGCGCCCGGCGCTGCACCACCTTTATCTTCTCCATCCTGTTTTCCCTACAGTCCTTTTGGACCTCACCAATGCAACAGACAAAGTCATTGCTTCAGCAGGTGAGTTCAAATGGTGGAGAGACTACCTAGCCTAATAGAAATGGAGGAATGAAGATGTAGCTGTAAAAAACAAAGTGGTATATTTGTGGTATACCACATGTACTAATAGGTAGTATTTGAGATCCACCACTCACACAGACCAGCAATGGGAAATCAGATTGCTCTTCCACCTGAAGAAAGGTCCTATCCAACCCCTACTTTACAAATGAAAGGCCCACCAAGACTCTTGAACGTTTAAACATGGAAAAGTCTGAGTTTGAATTCATGCATGTTTAATACCAGATACATTCCCTTGCTTTCTGTGGAGCACATCACCTCAGATACACTTCTGCCTTTGCTGGCTGTCCTCTCCTGCCCTTTGAGATAGCAGATGTACTGCTCTTTCCTCTTTCTTTTTGAAAAGGAGAATCCAAAATGTTTCACTGCATGTTTCCAAGGGAAAGTGAATCTAGATTTAACATTTACAAGATCTCACAGTCCCTGTTGGATTTCCTTTCTTTTTGTAAAGCAGTTCAACCGACATCCAACTTGTTGAGCATGGCAGGATGCAGGATAAAAGGTCAGTGCATATAGCACTGAATCCAGTAGGTCAGGAAGCAGGGAGAAGCTGCTGTGTAGTGATACGTCTAATCAGATTTGTATCAAAAAACAGCTCAGTCAAGAACAAATAGAATATTGTTCTTAGAGAGATTTATTAGAAGCTGGGATTTCTGAGGTCTGTACAGATCATTCCATGCTAACCGGAGTAAACTGATTTGCTCCTACTTTAACAATTTACCCTTCTGTGGAGGTAATAATTTATGCCAGCAGGAGTGGAAAGGAATGTTCTATTCAAGTGAACTACATTAATTAAATATGTACATTTTGTATGTCAAACACAAAAAAAGGAACCAACCTTGAAACCAAAAATTGACATCGTTGATCTACTTTTCAGTGTATTTCTATGGAAAGATTTTTATTTAAAATTGTTTTCCCTAATGAACTAAGGCTCATGCTATTGAAAAATCAAATTGAATACATCCTCAGCCCAGTGACTGTTTGGAATGAGTGAAGACTGTAAGATTTCTTTTGGGGGAAGCATAGTTATTATTCCTCACCAATATTTTCTCTCTCTTTTCTGATGAATCAGTTGGAATTAATGATCTCCAAAAGGATGCATTTCACATCACTGTGACAACAACTGCAACCTCTGAAAAACAGCCAGGATTTCTCTCAGTCAGCAAGTTGGGCTTGAAATGGGCCATGATGACGCAGGGTCGGATGGTGTGGCTAAAGGACACCACCACTCCCAAAATCAGCCGTGGAGAAGTGAGGCGATTTCTTGCTCGGCTGAAATTTGTTGACTTTCCTCACAAGGTAAGATTGTGCAGGAATCTGTGATCAGTGCAGATTGTTCAGGATATACGATTGCTTCCGTACTGACACAGTTAGGTGCTTTCTATGAGGTGGGATTCAAACTGACTACAAGATGACAGGCTGTCTCTTTAGGTGGAGACTGGACACAGTGTAAGGCCCAGCTATACTTTAGCAGTTTGACAAGAAGGAGGATCTTAGAAAGAATCAGGGGTGACAATCATAAAGGACTGAGGGACCCACAGACAGAACTGAGAGGTAGGGCAGTGGTCACTTGTTCTAACATGGCCAAACAGGGGTCCCCCATGCACCCTCTACCTAGTGGTGCCTAGTGTTGCTGATCAGTAAATTAACACTTTTCTGTACTGGACTGAATGATAATGGATTCTGGCTTTGTTTTTCGTTTCCCTTTCCTTTTCCAGCTCTAGCCTGAGATTTTGACAGGACCTATGACCTGCATGGGGAATAGAGGAAGCTGCTCAGGGGACCTTCAGGAAAACTACTGTGTAGAGGGAGTGGGAACTAAAGGCACTTCCCCTTTCTTCAGCTATCTGGGGAATATTGCTGGAAGCTGGTTTGTCCTTGGCAGATCTGTCCTGTATCAGATGAACCTTGTTCAGCATCTCCCCATCCGTATGCTGTTCTTGCATGCTTCCTTCCAGGTAACATGGAAATGTGAATTTAGAGCTTGCGTGCACACACACACACACGAGTTATATATATGTATCAATTTATAGAGTATATGTATATTTTTTATATGTTTAATTTATGAACAGATTTAGGACACTCCTTTTTATGTCCAAACAGTATTCCAGGCAGACAAACAAGCTCAAAGCCTATGGTGGTCTATGATAACTACAGGCAAATTATGTGGGTAAAGAACACCATCTGCTTTAATCTTCATATTTTTGGAAAGTAGCCTCTGTCTGGCTTCTGCAGGGCAAGTCTTGTCTACAGCCTTTCTTATTCTCTCAGCCCTTTTCACCATCCTGTTGCCAAACTCACAAACAAATTGGCTCTCTTGCTGAATTACCTGATAGAAAGATGGCTGCAAGAACATTTTTGAGCATTTGCACTTACGTGTTTCTTTTCCCAGATCCAAGAAGCAAAAGCTTCACGTTTCGTTTCTACCTCTTATTCATCCGTCCTTAAGCTCTGTATAAACCTGAAGTGTCATTGTTGCACCATGTTGCAGTTCGTTGGACTGAGTTCCCCTTTGAAAAGCATTGCAGCCCCTTTGGGAGAGGCTGTCATCAGGTCCCTAGTGGCACTGTAAAGATCACTGGACTATAGATACACTTATAGAAAAGCTTATTCTCACACAACTGCTTCAGGGTTTAGTGGCTCAGACAAGAGGTAGAGATGGAAGCTTTTCTGTGCATGTGACCCTGTTCTGGTTTTGACCGTTGGCCTGCCAGCCCAGCAGTTCCAGGAGGAATAGGCTGCCCCCAAGGCGCATTTATTTGCTCTTGGGGCATTTAGTTCCTTGAATCGTGCCTGTGAGCGTGCTGTCAGACTCGTGTGTTGTAGTTGCAGAGCATCTACATGAAATTGCCTGCAATAAAGTAACTATATATAAACCAACAACTTTTCTGCCCTAGCAACTCCTCACAATGCAGGGCAGCAACATGTTACTTGTTTTCCCAGATCTGACCTTTGACATTATGCAGAGCCAGGCTGAGGTGAGAATTGCAGATGTCTCTTTGGTCCTCCTGCTAACATGTACTCTTCCTGTTTTGCTGCATTTCCCTCCGAGTAGCAAGGTGATGGCAGCATTTTGATGCTTACATCAAGGATGGACACATGGGTTTGCTCCCCTGGGCTCTTGACACCTCGTCTTGCTACATCACCCTTTCTTCTTCCTCCTTGCATCTCCATATAAAGCTTCCAGGACAGCTTTCAGTGTAGCTCTTCAGGATTAGCTGCAAGCCCCAAAGCTGGCCTTTGGACCCTTCTCTCCTAATATCAGAGCTGAGAACAGTTTGTATATGTTTAATGGTATTTTTGTGTAAATAGCTTTGTATATATTAGCACGACTCTATATATTAGCAACAACTCTAGGCCTGGGATTTTCCTCCAGACGCCTTAGTATTTATAATATTATGTTAGTTAATACAGCTGTATAATAGGAACTGAAAGTGTGAGGACCAGTAATATATGAAGATTAAACAGGAGTGCACCTTTCCTCCTGTAGCCACCACCTTGCTGGGAAAGGTGAGGCATTTATTACCTGAAGTAGTTATTCTCCTGAGGTTCTTCCTGAGAGAACTAATATTTGAGTGCAGTGACATTAGCTCCTCCATAATGTGAATTCATTCCACCCGCATACACACGCCCCCAGTGTGAATAAAGAGTCTGTCTGTATATTGTTGAGAAAATGTATTTGAACTGTGAACTGCAGTGGAGCAAATAAATACTGTGTACAGCATCAGTGTGTGTTATGTGAACCACCATTTCACCTTTGAGGGATGATGAGTTTGCTTGATTTGGGGACTGTTGGTGGTATTTTTACACTAAGGGGAAAAGGGACAAGTGAAGAGAAACAAAAAAGCAGGAGTTCAGCCTAGGATTCTTAAAGGATGTGGAGGAGCACAATAGTAAGAGTCAGACCGGAAAGTATCTCAGAATGGGAGCTGGAGGGGGCAAAGCAAGGAGGGTGCATATAGGAGCCTTTACAGACAAGAGAGAGGGGAGGAGATATTTGAAAGCAACCTCCCATTTCTACTCCAGCAGAACTTTTAATCTGTGGGTTGGACAGGAGACTGGGCCTACAAATGAGGAAGAAATAGGGTCTTCAGGGAGGACTACAGCAACTCAGTATGAGCACCTATGCCCTTAGCGCTGAACTAAAGAGATTGCTGGAATGGCAATATGACTCCACCCAAAGAGGCCCAGCAATGCAATTTGCCAGCTGGGTTGGGCTGAGTCTATCTTTTCCTTAGTGCAGTGCTGTTGGGATTAGGGTACCTGCCTCAGTTCTGTCTAACAGTGCTTGGATACAGATGGCACCAATGATATTTACCCCCCAGTTTCATCGTTCCCAGCTGAAGACACTCTTCAGGTTGTGATCAGAGAGGACCTGCCTTGCCTCCTCTTGGCACTGCTGTTGCCTTGTTCCAGTGCCTGATTTTCTTATTCTCACTCCCTGAACATTAGAGAAAGGAAGAGCTTCCCAAGAAGTTGCTAATAGTAGTGTTAATGTTTGGTTCAGAGCTTTTTGCTTCCCAAACCCCACTGTTCAGCCCCTGTGCATTCATCCCTAACACTGATCTTCTCCAATTGTCTGTCCCAAGACCTCATCCAGGTCCAGCTCTGGTTCCCGCTGCAGCACTTTCTTCTGCAGCTCAGTGTAGAAATCAACTCCCTCGGACACTGAATGGAGAGGCTTGTCTCGAGACTCATAGTAGCTGCTTATTTGCTGCTGTATGAAGTACTGGTGGTGCTGAGGCTGATCCTTGAAGCTCATATCATAGCCCTTGATGTGGTTGCGCTTGAACTCCAGCACTGTCTTGGTGTAGGTGTTAAGAGTGGTGACAGCAGAAGCCATGCAACAGGTGAAGGAGGTCCAGGCCATGCTGCAGGAGAAAAACAAGAACAACACATGCCATGAAAAGCCAGGTAAAGAATTGAACTGTATGCACCGTGGTGCACTGGTTTGGCAGGTAGAAGCTGCTGAACATGAACACAAGCTACAGAAAGACGAGAGATGTCAGACTAATAAATAACTTCACCAAAATGTTTTACAAGTCATCTATTGTGTATCAGCTGGGGTTAGCTTCTGCAGCCTTTGGAGAAAGAAATCCTGAGCCACGTCTAGTCTTGATGTTACAGTTACAGACCTTTTGGACTTTGCTCAGTGAAGATGTCAAACCAACATGCAATTTTATTTAAACTGCAGAAAAGCAAGGCATTTTTGAGAGCAACATCACAGGTGTGGCAGTGGCCTCTGCACACAGGGAAGAACTGAGACTAAACAGGGCAAACAAGCATAGAGGCAAGTCTGATTAGTCAGCAGGTGAGAAGGCACTTGTTTAGGTGTGTCTCCATTGTTTTACCAGTTCTTGGTACCTACTCACTTAAGTAACTTGGCAACTATTTGTTAAAGCAGGGGGATCAGGAGATTCAACACTAGGAGAACCATGTCTTTGGAAACACAAAGGGTCAAGAAGGGAGGAGGGTTTGGACAAGGTGTAGCATGTCTGAAGACCCACAGCCCAGGGAAGTGAGGGTGGCTGCAAAGCTCACATACTAGAAAGCCCAGCCGTAGTCCCATGTGTGCGGCCTCCAGTCCTCTGGTCCCAGATTAACTGTGGCTTGGAAGACTTGGCTGTACATCATGTGTGCCACCATCCCAAGGAGACCTGGTAAAGAAGACAAAAAAAAAAAAAAAAACACCAAGGAAGATATAGTAGGAGCCAGAGCTGCATGCTTCAGCCTTGTGTGGGAGAGGAGGCTTTCCTATTGCTGTGCAAGGCCAGCAGCTGCTCTACCACCTCTCCAGGGTTGCTTCTACACCACTGTCTCCTTGCAATTCCCATTAACTGTGTTTCTTTTTAGACACTTTTTAGGGGCTTTTTACTGCTCCTTTCACTCTGATTCTCATCAACAGAGGTGGGTGAATGAGAAAGGCTGTCAGTGTATTTTTATTTCTGCCCACATGTTCCTGTCTTGCTGTCAGGTTCCACAGTAACACACTTACCTGACAGCACTGAGGAGACAGCAGCAAAGGCATTGAGCTTCAGTCCGCAGACAGGATTGCCGGTGTGCAGCATTTCCACCATCAGGAGGATGAAGCTGATGAGCAAGAGGCTGATGTACAGCATCTCTGACCCCAGTGACAGCCACAGGATTCCTGCCAGGAATCAGAAACCCCTCACATCAGTACCAAATGGCTTCTTCAAGGGAGAATACTCCTTCTTCCCAACCTAATCCTGAAAGGAAGTCTGTTGGAGAGAAGAGAGGTGGGGAAAATAACCAGCCCCCAGCCTATCAGCAAGGATGCTGAGAGGCACAGAGTGTCATGAAAGATAGCTTGGCTGATCTTGCAAAAGCTGAGAGGACCTAAAACAGCTGCCTTACATAAGCCAGTGATATTCATAAGCAGCAAGGTAAAGCCACGGGGGATATCTTGCTTGAGCAGTTACATTCACCACTCATTCTGCTGCTTGCATGGAGAGCGGGCACATTCATGCAGGGCTTATCAGTGGGACTTGAGTCATACCACAGCTCTCAGCCCAGCTCATTGTGTGGCAGGGATAGAGGAGAATGAGAAATGCTGGGTAATGCTGGGCTCTGGAAGAGCACACGATTCACTAAAGAAGAAATATTAATCTGACAAACGAAGCAGCACTGGGAGCACTACTGTTAGCGATTGCTAATGGCCCTTGAGGAGTCATTCCACTGGGGAAAAGGAATGCGAAGGAAACCCTCATTACTGTGGCACTTAACTCAGCTCCTCTCTTCTCCTCAAACATCATTATTCCCATTGAGTCACCCAGCTCTTTAGCAGGAATTAATGAGTTGCATTCCCTGCACAGAGGAGCTGGTTTGCTTGCTGCAGCAAGATCACAGACTGTTTCTTTAGAGGTCAGACTGCCAAGAGTGTCCTGGAGGCCACAGGCACCAGCAGTGCTCAGAAGCCTCTGCATTGCTTTTCCTGTGAAAGCAGACTGGTCTCACTGCCCATGCTGGTGGCTGCTCTGGAGGCCTACGTCATCTTACAGTGGTACTGTGTGCAGGAAGGGGTGAAAGCAGGTGATGGAGCTGTGATACTGTGAGTGCCATGCTCATACTGATACTCCAATTAATCTGTAAGACCTCAGCGTCTTACAGAACAGAGGCTTTCTTTCAGATTTGGGTTGAAATTAACTAAGAAGCTGTAGGAGGAGTGTGAGGAGGGATAGACGTATTTACAAAGATGTATTCTGGTTGCATGAGTCTATTTTCTCAGGCTTGGGAAAGACATTGGAACCAATAGAACCAGAAGCCCTGACTGGGAATGGAGCACAAGAAGGTGAGGAAGCAAAAAAAGGAATTACTGCTTCCTGTGAAAGGAGCATACTGTGGTAAATGTAAGAGCAATTCCTTTTGCGGGGAGGTCATTCGCTTATGACAAAATGGAGATCCATGTGATTTCAAAATGGTCCTGTAACATCAGCATCATTTGATTTGTGTAAATGCTCTTTCCAAAAAGAATAAACATGAGAAGTTAATGTGCACAGTGCAACACTGGTTCTGGACCCTGCATCTATAAGTCACAGGACAGAGAAGCAAGACAGAGAAAGAAGGTGTGCTCCACTAAAACACTAATTTCCCTTCTGGCTGCTGTAGTTGCCCAGTGTGTGTTCCAGCCCATCCAGGTTTACTGACATTATCCCCAGGATAATTCGAACCGTGTGACAGGAACAGTCAGCTCTCCAGCCCAGATTTGATATTTGATGAGGCAGGATTTCATTCAAAGTGTGCCTTTTGGATGTCCTGATTGCTTAGTACAAGGAAGTGACTGGGCTCCCAGAGGCATCCATCAGAACTCAAGACTGCAGCACTGAGTGAACATCCAGCGCAAGGGAAGGAATGCCCTTGGGTGATGTCCATCCCCTCCCTGTTGACTACATGAGATGACAAGCTTGAACTTGATGACTTACTAAAAAAGACGAACCCCACTTCATGTGGGAGGAGGCCTGGGGTTTCTGTTGCTGACCTCACAGATGACAGGAGTTTGGGCAAACATCTGGGAGGAAATCTTTCTATTTTTAGCATCCACGAGGCCTGAGTATTTGGGGACCCACCTCACTGTCCTCACGCAGGAGAAATGTTGCAGGTCCCTTGTCCCAAGGAGGTGCACTGGATAGCTACGGTGAGATATGGGGATTTGCTCTTACCTCTCTCTGCTGGTGGAGAAAGCTCAATAAAGCTACGGCATTTCTCCTCTGAAACACAAAAAACAAGGATATCAGCTTGTAAAACAGTGTAGGATAAGGTAAAAGAATACCTCTCCCTCTCTCTTCATTGCACAGCAACAGTCATTTGAATCTACCTGACAGATCTTCTCACTTTTGACCTCTTTCTGACCATCCTTCCATACTCTCATGGGGCATGGTAGGAGAAGGCAATCTCTGGGAAAAACTACGGGTGGCCTTTCTAAACAAAAAATCAGCAATTTTTAAATGTTGTCAGTCTTTGGTGAATATATAAATCTGCTGCTACTTCTTCACCACTTTATTACCAGTCTCTGAGGGCTGTTCTTCAGGGCAATTGAAATGTAGCTTACAACAGACCACAAACCCACCTCTTCTGAGGACACGTATTCCCACTCACCTCAGGCAAATCAGTTATTGATTTCCCAAGAAGAAAGCAAAAAAATTCTCTTCCCATATATTTCATGTTAGAGATATGAGATCCTCTTCTGAGACAAAGAATTGCACAGAAAGTAAGCCTTCTGTCCTCCCAGTTTAGGCATATTATTTGGGCAAATGTTTGTTTTTGCTTTGGCTTTTTATAGAGGCCAGATACAAACTATTAACAAAGGGTCCACCATTATTATCTTTAAGTCTTTCTTAGCTGTGTACTGCGCCACTGCATTTGAGGGTCCTGTCCTCTATTTGGCATGGTACTTTCTCCCAAGAATACAAGCCTGCAGTTTTTCATGTAAGAATCTCATTTTCTTAATTTCTATCCCCAGTTCTAATCTCTCCCAATCCCCTGTATTACTTCTATCATCTGTGGCTCTCAGGATGCTACCCAGTTTAGTGCCATCTGCAGTCTTCATTAACTTGCCGCTTGCTACTTCACCTAGAACTTTAAAGAGGTTATTCAGTAATGGCTCATCTAAAGCTGATCCTGAGATTAGCCTGAATAATGAAATCCTTTCTCCAGCTCAATTCAATTCAAACTCCTGTTGCTGATCAACATCTTCTTCTTTTTTTCCTTTTTTCTTTTTTCTTTTTTTTTTTTTTTTTTAAAAAAGTTGTTCTCTCTGCGCTTGCTTCAGAGACCCTCAGCAGTGGGTAGATAGTACTCACTTTATAGGAAGCAGGGGACTGAGGCTGACTATGACTACCCCGTGCTCTGGTGCAATCCAGATGTAACATACTCTCAGCATTCCTTCAAGCATCGGGGTTATTCCAGGACTGCCTGGTGGCCAGATAATTCTTTCAGAGAAAGCTGTCAAATTACGTATTCCCACTCCCACAAGCACCATGGAAACACACTTCAGACCAAATCAGCCCCAAATAAACACATATCTTTCCACAGTATATCTGGAAAAGCTTGTAATGAAGCAATCCCCTCATTAGGACATGAGATTTTCAAGCATGTTCCTGCTTCCACCTCTCTTCTGTCTTTTGTTCATCTTTATGTATGTATTTATCTGTGCATGTATTTATTCATTTAATTAATTTTCAGAGTCTTACAGCAACAGATAAGAAAATGTGCAATGCTGTACTAGAATGGTCAGTCAGTTAGAGAAGGGGGATAGACAGGATGACCTTTAAGGGTTCCTTCCAAATCAAACAGCTCTATGATTCTATTTGTGTTGGGTAGACCTGAAGAGCAGGGCAGTGGCTCAGTGGAAAGGGCCTGATGTGACTTTCATCACTGCATCTTTAGCTTACAGTCAGTTCTGATTCCTGATGTATGTGCCAGGCTGTAAAGTGCATTTGTGCACTGCGAAGCATCCACCTGTACTGATGTGGCACCAATTCCTGTGGAAGGACTGCAGCAGGACTGGGCAAGAGCAAATTCAGGGCAAAAAATACATGGGATCTAATACAGGCTGCATGACCAGCCTCTGTCTCTCTGGAGTTTGCAGTGCCAGTTTACACTCAAAAATCACAAGTCAGACCTGTCACAATATCACAGAAATTACTAAAAATTAAAATGCTGTGTCTCTAATTCTCAGGTCAATTTGCCTCCTACCTTTGATTTCTCTCTGGTCATATTCTCAAGCTTTTCTCTGCATCTGTAACGCGGGACTTCTCTTTCTCTCCTTACTGCTTTTTGTTTGATAAAAGCCCAATCCCTATTCATTTCATACATCTCCTCAGTTTGGTGATTTAAGGAGAATGTCAACAAATGTAATCCTCACAGTTGTTAACTAGAAGTTGCCAACACCAAATAAAATCCCCGTTTCAATTTCACAGGGGATATGCACAGATGTGCCCTGTAGAGCATGAAGTGAACTATGTGTAGGAATGGAGCTCAGGGGAAGGGAAAGAAGGGCCACTCCAGTGCCCACCAGGATGGTACAACCACAAAGTCACTGTCACCATCACCTGCACTCCACAGCTCCTGTTCCAGACAGAAGGGCATGCCAGAGACAGGCATTCTGCCTTGCTACCATCTGTAAACATCTTTGTGAAGGACAGAAGTACAAAGACAGTGCACAGGGTTGGTGCCATCAAGGAAAACGAAGAAGGCTTTTCTTTCAAGTGCTCTTGGTCTCCACCTGCCAATTCTGAACTCCTGTGGAGTGAAAGCAAGGGAAAAAGCTGTGGCCATCTGGGCAAGACGCTACCTGGCCCTTCCATGCTCTCTTCACAGGAAAGCCACATCCCTGTGTGGAAGTATCTGAAGGAAAAGCGGTCATCCCCGGTCTCCCAGCTGTAATGGACCTCCTCCTGAGCTGAAGCATTGCTAGCAGCTGCATCAGGCGTCATGGGGACACCGATGCACTTGGAGTCTTTGCTCTTCCCACACAAAGGCTTGGGCACTTTCTGGGTCCCGGTGCACCAGTAGCTGCTGAGCAAGGCAGTGGTGGAGAGGCTGAGTGCCAGCAGGTTCAGGATAACTGCCAGGAAAGCACGGCGCCACGGCAACATCTTCAGCAGCTCCATCTACAACACAGAAACACAGGGAACTGTCAGACCAGCCATCTAGTGTCACAAACCCTAGCTTTTCCAGGGGGAACACATGGGGAAGGGATATGCATAGGAGAAGCAGTCTGTGCTCCTCACAACATTCCAGCAAAGAAGGACCCTTCTCCTAAAAGCCAGAGCAGTGGAGAGATAGCTTAGTTTCAACCATTTCAAAATACGCTGAGGTGTGTACGGGGGAAGAGACGGTGACCCTGCAGAACTACTGGGACTGAATGCACCGGTATGAGTGTGTGCACAGAAAATGAGAGAAGTGATTGTTATTTCCATCTCAAAGACAGTAGATAAGAGCTGTTAACCAACTTCCCCCAAATGCCAAGTGAAAGTTTCACTACATGAAACATGACGAATACTTTGTTCAGCTAAATGAGAATTCTTTCTGCCACGTACCCCAAAACGCTTCTTCAAGCACCGTTAATTCCTTTACCTAGGGAGGCAGATAGGATACTGATTTCGGAGAGGGGAAAGACAGGGAAATGTTCTCAGACCACACTCAAAACAGTGGCCTGCCCCAGGAGGACACCCAGCTACCCACCCCCAGCAGTTTGAGTTCAAACTCAGAGCAGTACTTCCCACTTGAGCAAGCACTGCTCTGCACATCATAAATTTGGTAGAATGGTTGGATAACAGTGTCTGTGCTCTCATACAAAGTGCCAAAAGGGTGGGTTTTTTTGTTTTAAGAAGGAATGGTGTCACAAACATTATTCCCAGTTTTAGCTCATCGCAGTAAGTAATTCTGAAAGCAGTTTGTGTACCAGGGTCCTGTGGTCTTTCTCTCTCAGAGAGAAGCTTAAGATTTTAAGGTTCCTTCAAAACCGTGCACTGACTTCTGAGTACCCATCTTATCACTCCACAGATTGATTAGATGTCATCTACCCACATATCAACTTTCATGTAATCAACGCATGCCTCTTCCCACATGGCACACCCTATGTTTGGCACAACTTCATCCAGATACTCCCACCCTTTCCTATTTATGACTCTCAAAATATATTTGACCACAAATAGATTCAGTTTGTACAGACATTGCCTGCTGCTGGCCTCTTCACACAACTTCTGTTGACTCACCCAACGCTGAAGGTGTGTGAAAGGCCCAGCATACTGTGGACAATACTATGAAAATACAGAAATAAACAATCAAGTTGTTTGTGACAGTCTTACAGGAATACAGATGAAAGCAATGCAGTTAGTTAGAAGCACTTTTTTCTGCTAACCAGCAAGCTCAGAAATGCGGCCAACAGAGATGCTGCTGAAACACTGCTTGGAAGGCAAGATTTGATTAGCATCTCATCACTTAGAAAACAGTGCCTGATCCAGAACATCTTCATCAAAGGCAAGAAAATACTCAGTTCATTAGAAATTCCTGTACTGTCTTATGTTCTGGCATCTTTTGCTTCCTTCAGAGCACTTATTTCAGCAAATGAGATGCTGCACCCCAGAGATACCATTTATCTCTATCTGAGTGGCATGGTAACTAAAGAGTTCACTGATCTGGACGCATATTGATGATCTGGAAGCATATTGGATACCACCAACCTTCAGAGTGGTTTGTCGGTTGTTCACTCATTCTTGGTTATACTTTCCTTCACCAGGTTTCAGTTTGTTCACACTTTTATTGAAAATAATCTTTCCACTCACGATGTTGACCAAAAAAAAAAAACCCAAACCAAAACAACAAACAAACAAAACACCTAACATTTTTTTTTCTAATTTAAATCCTCAGTAGTAGGAGAAATATTCTCTCCAGTTGATTTGTTACAGCTGGTCAAAGGCCATATTATTTCAGAACCAGTGACAAGGAAAAAAAAAAAAAGAGAGAAATGAAATGATTCATAAGCAGGAACTCAACCAGTGATGCCAAGACTGTAGGGGATAAGAAGCAAATCTGAACAACATCTTCATAAGAACATTTTCAGAAATGTTTCCCTCCATAAAAGCCATACACTGACAGCAACTGACCACAGAACCTAGATAACCCCCCAAAGGAAAGAAATTTCAATTTACCTTACTAGCAAGTCTTGAAGTCCTGTTAATTTGGAGGAGTAATACAGAAATAGAACTCACAATTTGCCTTCGGTTTTACTTGTCTCTAAATTTCCCAAGAAACCAAACTGCTTCAATCCTCCTTTCTCCTTCGTCTCCTCCTCTCTTCCCTTGCCCACTCCCTCCCCATGATTATTAAACGCTATCCCTCCAGCCAGCAGCTGGTTTGTAGAAAATGGTCATTTTATAATCCACAATGCAATCACAGCACAGCTGTTCTGGGAGATTATATGGGAAACGCTTGGTGCTGCGGACTGGGATTAAACGCAGCATTCACAGAGTAAAAAGTTTCAGTGAAGCACAGAAGGATTCCAAGCCATCTCTGGGCAGTGGCTATTTGGGAACTTGAATGGAATGAGATGACAGTTCTCTGACTGGTGCTGCAGGGGACAATGACCTTAGCTTAAAAACTACCAACACTCTGGGCACCAATTAGCCCCTTCCTGTGCACATGGCCTCAGCAGGTGACAAGAACCCAAAGTTCCCATCTTTGGGATGTCTTCCTGGCCAGATTCCAATCACAGAAAGGGGAAAAATAAAAAATGGGGCTAGGATAGCCTATGTGGCTGAATTTGCTCTGAGTACTGTCCATTTCAGACTCTAAATATATGTTGCTCCAGCTCTCCCCACGGGCAAGGGGAGTTGTAATGAAAAAACGGAGTCCCTTAGCAGAACAAGTGCTGAGTGACAGACAGGCTCTGCAAAACAGCGGTGAGTCTAACAAGTGAAGTACTCAAAGGGTGGTGTCCCTCATACTGGCAGCTTTACCAAGGCATGAATTTCACCAGGAATTCCAGCTCCCAGCAGCTTCACATCAGATGAATTTGGAAAGCTAGAAAGAAACAGAAAGATTCATACTCACCCAAAGTCCCCTCTGAGCTCCTGCCCTGAAACCTTAAAGGCCCTGTGATACTTGAGGGCTTAGTTACAGCTTGTTTGGCAGCAGAACAGCAACAACGGCATCACCTCTCATGAGAAGGACCAGTTGCTAGAGGGCTCAGAGCAGCTCCACGTGGAATAGAAGTGTGAGAGAGCGGTGCTGCTCCCACCCCATGCTTCCATCAGGAGACGCAGGTGTACCAATAGCTCTGGGGACTGCACAGCCCAGGGTTTCAGGAGCCTGCCTAAGAGGCAGTGCTGTTACAGAGTGCTGACCCTCCATGCCTCCAGCATTACAGTTGATGGCTGCACAGTTATTTTCATCCCAGCCACTGCCTAAGCTCCTCTAATATAGATAATCATCACTAAGATAGGCTAACTGAAGGCAATGCTGAAAGTTCCTGTGCTTCACAAGCTGTCTGTGGGCTTTTTGATTAAAAGCAAGGCTCTGTTTTACACAGATGTTCTTAATTTGCTGAAGGAGCTGATGCTTAAAAGAAGAGCAGTAGTATTTATTCATTGTTTAGTCTCTGCATCTGAAGACCTTAAATTTGACTTCTTAATGCTCAGTTTAAACAAAACAAAACAAAAAGCCCAACTGGTTTTTAAGCCCAATAATAAATCAAATTCATTTCACTACGAATAATCCCTAATATTCATAAGGTTCTAATTTTAAGCACGAGTTCTCATTAAACCCCAGGATGCTATGTCAGTTCCTAAAGCTAGGATCATGGAGCATATATTAATGAAATGTGACTGAATTTAGATTTATGGACATGGGCTCAGGTTTAAAAATAAATTTATCACATATATGCTACGGCTTTAAAAATATGCCAGATTTAGAATCCTGAATAATGGCAGATATTTATCCTTCCAGAAGATGGCAATCTTTCTCTAGTCTTTTTTTTTCAGGAGTCTGCTATTCCTGTGTGAGCCTGGGGGAAGGAAGCAAAATCCAAGTTTGGACTTCTATCCCTTCTGTTTTTGCAGGCTTTCCCTCCCCCCTTCTTTTTCCTCTTTTTTTTCCCCCTCATTGGTATAAACACACTCTCTTTCCTTCCCTTGGGGATGTTGGGCAGTGGATCCTTGTCTTTCAATTGTCTGAGCCTGAGAGACTTTTGAAATCAATGGGGAAAGAAGTGAAATGGATGCAGAAGCCCACAGGTCATTTGCTCCCTCTTCTGTCCCGCAGAAAGTTATTCTTTTCAATACGTTTTGCAGCATTTTATCAAGTAACATATTAACTTTTTCAGAGTGTTTCCATGCCCAGATTACTGTGCACAGCTCATAGAACACCAGCACAAGAGCATGTTTCCCGACATTAGACAAATTTCCCTTATTAAAATATTCTTTCTTCTAAAATCTCCATTCCAGCTTTGCCTAAATCTAATGAATTATGGACAGGAAAACATCGTTCTATCTGTCTCTCCCCCTGCTGTGCCTTCCACTTTTCTCATCTTTGCATCTTGTGTTTCCCACCACAGTTTGGCTTTGCTACAGGTTTGAGATGTCTCTTTCTTTTTGAACTCAGTAGTAGCCAGTCCCTGGTGACTTGTTTCAAGTTTGCCCATTGAAGTGAATACCCACAGCAGTTGGTTTCCTGTGCAATCAGCCAAGCATTTGGCTTACAGAAACAAAACAAGGGAACAAAACACACGACACAATCTCAGCAGAACACCTCTGTAGAGACTGCCAAATCTACAAAAGCCTGGGGATTTAGAAGAGGTGCATTTTCATCCCAGCTGTATCACACACACTTAGGGTGTACCCTGCCCAAAAGTGACACCCTTAACTCCCCAGGGTTGTTGGTGATAAAGAAGGGCAACAAACCCTTACCAGACTGGGCCCAATAATTACAATACTTAGCTGGCAGATCCCAAGAGGCACACAGCTCTTCATAGCACTTTACTCGGCTCTGCATCCCAGGTGTACCAGGGACCATACACTCTCCAGACATCAGTCCTTCAGCCATCCTGAGGAGAAAGAGAGGAGAAAAATGGCTATTTACACCCATAGAGTCACTCTGTGGAACCTGGACAAAGGCACGCTCATACTCACCCCTCATTCCGCACATTCTTCACACATGACACTTCCGTGTACCATTCACCCTCTGCTCCTGTTTGTGCTGTTTTTGCAGGAAGACATCCAGCGCTGCTGTCCCCTCCCTCACTGCCATACAGCCAGCAGGATGTGTCTGGGCGGCAGTGACACCGAGCGAGCCAGACTTCTTAAAGCCAGTGACAGACTGCAAATGCCAGATTTCTGCCTGAGCTCCGAATAATTCCACTCAGATTGTAACCTTTATTTAGCTGTTTGTATGATGCATTAACTCTTGCTCTGCGAATGACCTCACCAGGAACTTTTTTAGTCAAAGCACATTTAAAGGTGAATTCTGTTTTTAAACATGAACAGCTTACGTTGCTAGACAGCACGTCTGTGGCATAACAGGCATAAAGATTGAACTGGAACAAGCATAAAAATGAACATAGAACGTTGCCATTAATTTGAACAGAACTTTACATTTTTTTTCCCTAAGCAAGTCTTAGTTAATTTTTTTCTGTTTTACCTTGATTGTTTGAAACATTCAAAACCACATGGAAATCAAATCAAAAAAGTGTATCAACACAGACTTTGAGGATTCACTTAAAGATTCCAAATGCATCCATTTCTAGATATGCAATATAAGACTACCTGACGGAGGAGTACTTTTCAAAGAATGCTAAAACTTGCACAGTTCTGACATATTTAGCTGAGAACATAGTGGGGAAAAAGCAAAAGCAAAAAAAAAAAAAAAAAAAAGCTTCTTATCAAATTTAGCCAACCGCTAACTAGAAGAAGACAAGCAGAAGACAATATCTTATATGTATCTATAAGGATATGAAATTAGATCTAGTCCAGGAAAACAAGACATCTAAACCACCAAGTAGGTAACAGCTCACCTTATTCATCCATCACTATCGCCATCAGCTCTTCTGAGAAACCCAGTGAAGTACAAAATGAGCATGGACTCACCTCACTTCTTTCTTTTTGACTTCAAGACATTCTGTGAGATCTTACCAGATGCTTTGAAATGCTGCGAGTTTGTAGCTTCACTGGCCTTCTGAGCTTGCTATTTCATCACAGTACTTTATATCAGTGTCAGTATCAGTGTCCACTTCTGCAGAGTACGTCTTTACAATTTGGTAATCCCCTTTATGATTTTTTTTTCCTTCCAGTTTTAAATCTACCGGTTATGGGATCTCAGTCTGCTCCTGCAAAGAATCAGAAACACCCAGACTCAACAGTTGTCACAGGCTCATGGTTTTTTGTCATCAAGAGGGACTGGTACACCACCACAGTCTGATCTCTTGTGTAACAGAAAGCAAAGAATTCAATCATTTCTAGGGAAAAACAGAGCTCCTGCTGGAGCTATAGCACATATTTTATACAGCTAAGTAGTATTGACTATGCAATAGGATATGATGGAAAACCCATTACATTCTCAGAAAAGTTGTTCCAATGGTTAGTTAGCCTCATTATTAAAACTTTGTTCTTGATTTGTAATCAGCGCGTGTCTGCTTCAGTTTTCCCACCTCATCAGTCTGTTCCAAGACACAAATAAATAGCCAGTGAAATGATTTCCTAAAAATGCTATTGTAGGAGTCACAAATCAATGCATTTCATTAGAGGCACACAGTGTGATCTAATGAGCTGGCTGGCAGCCGAAATTCCTGGTTCTGTACTTGGCTCTGACACACGATTTTCCCCTCTTATTGGCCAAGTCATTAGAGGTGCGTTTACACTGCAGTCAAAGCGGTGGCAGTGATGGGGAGTAAACATTTGGTGCTTGTTTTAGTTGGGTGTTGCTAACAATTTTGCTCCAGCAAAATGGAATGCAATGCAGGATATAAACCTCAGTCCAGAAATGGAGTAAATTAAACTGTGCTGAATTCCACTTTGCAACAGATAGACTGATAGTTCAAAAATAGCTTGTTTCCCTACACCATGAAGTTGGGCCTTCACAGTCATTCCCACGGACACACTTCTACAGCACAGCTGATTCTTGTTGATGTTGGAATCAACATAGAGCTGGTGGGAAAGAGACACTGTTTTGATAATGACAAAAGCCGAGGATCTAAAATTAGTGTGTTCAGAGAGTATGTTGCATATGCAGGTGATGTTATTGTCAAACAAACAGAAAGAAAAAAAAAAAAAAAAAAACCGTAGTTTAACCGCATTGCACTTGGATTTCATGTAAGGAAATAAGTACATCAAGACAATGTTTTTCAGCTTTGTTAAATCTTCACTGCAGTATGGTGAATCAGAATATGGAGAGGAAACCTCCAAGAATACCCAATCAATTCACCTGCACCAGCATGACCTAGACACCACGAAGACCTTCTAGGCTACTCTCGAGGTTTTTTGTAAAGTTGCTCTGAAAGTAATGTCTGCTATTTATTTCTATGGAAGCTAAAACATATGCAAAGAACACAATAGCGCTATTTGATAGAGCAAATTATCAGCTACAAAATGCTATTTTTCAACATAGTTACCATTCAGTTTGCACAGATGAACTGTTCAGGATGTTCTTCTTTCCATGGTGTGACAGCTGTGCATGGACATCTGGAATATTGCTTGTCTTTCACATTGGTGTTGCCACTGCTGAAACGAATCACCTACCACCTCACTGCACTCATTTCCACTGTTTGATCTCCATCAACATTCAACATGTTGATGAATGTCAATGGATGCAACTTTTTCTGCGCGGAGGGACTCAAACACGGTTCAAAAGCACTTCCATGTCAAATTCCATTTTGTCAGAATGCCCCTCTGCTGCCACCTATCTCACAGAAAAAAAATAATGAACAGAATATTGGCAGGAAGGTTCAACCTCTACTGCCATACCACCAATATCCACCTCTGATGTCACAGGCCATCATAATAAAATACTTTGAGAGAGGTCCTTGTAGTACATCCTGGATTTAAATCATTCTATTCCCTTGTTATATCTTCATTTCAACCTACTCAAAATATCCATCAGAAAACTATTCTATCTCTGCTAAATGCTTAAAGTCTCCATTGCACATCTGAATTACTTACTCACACGGATTGTCCCCTGGAGGTCATTGAAGCTCTATGGTTTACTAAAGTTATACTCACATGCTAGTAATTGAGGAACTGAAGCTTCAAAGGCAGACTGAGCTAGCAGAAGAGGTTTGGAAATCAAAATGAGTAAGACAGAGAGTTAGCTTTTTTGAGGCAAGGTGTGGGAGGTGTTTTTGTTCTTCAGCTATTAAAAACTCCTTCCCTTGGCATTCAGAGAAAAAAAAAAAAAAGAGAGGAAAAAAAAAAAAGGAGAGTGAACTGGGAAAGGAAAGATTCATGAATCAGGTGGCAGCATGGGAGGAGGCACAGCCACCTGGAGGCATGAGGAGCTCCTCAGGCCAGCTTCCCCAACAGAGCAGAGCTGGTAGGAAGCATGAGTTGGAGGAGCTGAGGTCTGAGACAGTGGTCTAAAGGGAATCATAAAACCACCCTTCTGTAGAGAGCTGAGCAGCGGTTATGTTACAGAGGTTGCTTTGAAATAAACAGCGCTAAATATTGTAATTCCACATTTTATCTCACTGGACATCATAGTAATTATCCAAGATTCAAGCCTGAAGGCATCTCTTTTTTCCCAGACTTAATGAGGATGTCAGATCCCACTCAGTCTCTCCACACTCCCATGCTGCCTGTGCACTGCGCTGGGAACCAGGCCTGGACACAGGGCAAGGGTGCTACAAGTTTGGGGCCCCAGCCCCACACCACGGCAGGCCTGAGGCAGCTGATGGTGCCATTCAAAGGCCTCTGAGAAGAAGGAGGGTTCGGTGTCCAGCACTCCCTTGCACGTGCTTCCCCAGCTGTGGTGTGGATGTCTGAGCTCAGCCGCAGTCACGGGCACCCAGGCTTCCCCACACAGCTGTGGGGAAGGGAGTGCCCCGCTCAGTGGAAACAGAAACGAGAAGTACTTCGGCAATGGCACACAAAGTGCTTAGGCGTCTCCCTCTTTCCTTCTGTATTTCTCTCCCCTCCTCACAGCCTGATTTCTGGGTGCCTGAGTCCCCCTAGGCTGCCTGACAGGCCCGGCTGCACTGTGAGCACGGCTGCTGCCTCCTGGGCCAGGACAGGCTGGGGTGAGGCAGTCACAGCCCTTGGCCCAAGCGTAGACCAGCCTGGGCCTTTGTCAAGTACTGTTGTTTCCATCAGGCTTGCTGTGAAAAAAAAACCAAATAATTAACAAATGTCTTTCCCCTGTGTTTCTTCTGAGCAGGCTCAAGCTGCAATTACTCAGCAGCTTGTTATTTAGCCAGATATGGGGTGGGGATTTTGTGAAAGATGGAAAAGGATGCTTTCCTAACAGAAAGGGTGTAATTTCTTCTAAAGGAAGACAGTATTGAGAGGGGCTCTTTTTAAGTGAAAACGTCATCTTTGTTTTTTTGTTTGGTTGGTTGGTTTTTGTTTTTTTTTTTTTTTTTTTTTTTTAAATAAGTATTCCCCTTGTTGTCAGAAGCAGTTAAGTGGGTTGGAGTGAAATTAAAAACAAAAAGAACCCAATAAAATAGCCAAAACAGATGTGAGATGGTAGATGCTGGCTTCAAGTTTGGCAAAGTAAATAAAAAAAAAAAACAACAGAGCCAAACCTTATGATGAAATGTGTCAAGTGACTATAATAAAGAGGCAGTGCTACTAGCAATGTCTTGCATGCTCTATATGCCAATTCACACATTAATTTCACCATTACTTTTTCCCAGGTAGTCAGAATGATCACTGCTGAGATTTAAAGCTAAGTATTAAGTATCACAAAATACAAATTATTTGCCAACGCTTGAACAGGGTAAGCACAAAGGAAGGGAGCATTTGGGTAGTGTGCTACTAAGGAAAGAACTTTCAGAAATTAGGTCAGGCAGAATGGAAAAAAATCTTCAGAAACCTCTTCCAAACAGAGAAATGTAGTCGTCTGTGGAACAGTCTCACATGGAAGCAGTGGATGCCCATTGCTTAAATCATACACCAGCAGACTGGATAACACACTGGAAAATGTTCTGTAGGCAAAAATTTTGCAGAAACTGGGCTGGACAAGAATGTGAGGGGATGGATAGGATGAACTAGCAAGATTTTCCCATCTGTAATTTTTGTGACAGCTTTTGTGATTGACATTGCTTGAAATTCCTTTATGGGAGCTGCAGAATCTCTGAGGGAAGCAGAAGATGAGGCTGGAGAGAGAGATGTGGGTGTGTTTCTTGGATGACACCAAAAAAGAAGCCTGCAGCCTTGCAGAGGCTGTGAAACTAGAAAGACTGGCTGCAGTGAACAGGAGGGTAAACATCTCAAAGGGGCTGTTCCCACTGGGCTGATAGCTGTGCAGACGTGCTGCTCTGGGTGAGGACTAGAGATTAGGAGAATGGTGAAAAGGGCAGACATTTTCCTAACATTATCAATAAAATTAATTAATTAAATAAATAAATAAAATTCCGGAATTTGCTGGTATTTTCATCTACTACAATCCATTACAAGCCTAAATGTATGGTTCACAGCTTTTCCAGAGCAGAACCACTGTTTCCCACTCTTCAAAGGTTAAAATTCACTTAAGAATTATTAAACGGAAATTAGACTATAGAATGGCTGCAATTTCCAACAATCCTTTATAGCCACTTCTATAGCTGGCTTAACCTCAACACTGAAGACTGGGGAGAGCTCTTTTAAAATCATCGTTTGTTTGGATGGGACCTTAAAGATCATCAAGCTCCAAACCCCTGCTGTGGACAGGGCTGCCGCCCACCAGATCAGGCTGCCCAGGAACCCATCCAACCTGCCCTTGAACAGCTCCCGCGATGGGGCATCCACAGCTCTCTGTGTCTGAGACTCATCACTCTCTAATTAAAGAATTTCCTCCTAACATTTAACCTAAATCTCCCTCTTTTTGTTTCAGGTCATTCCTTCTCATTCTATTGCTATCAAACCATGTAAAAAGTCAGTCCCCCTCCGGTTCATAAATTCCCCTCAAGCACTGGAATGCTGCAATGAGGTCTCTCCAGAGCCTTCTTTTCTCCAAACTGAACAAGCCCAATTCTCAACCTTTCTTCACAGAGAAGTGTTCCAGCCCTTTGATCATCTTCGTGGCCCTCCTCTGGACCTGCTCCAATAGCTCCACATCCCTCCTGTAGAGAAAACCCCAGGCTTGGTCACAATACTCCAGGTGGTGCCTCACAAAGGCAGTGTAGAGGGGGACCATCCCCTCTCTTCTGCTGGCTGCCCCTCTTTTGAGGCAACCCAGGATACTGCTGATCTGCTGGGCTGCAAGTGGACAATGCTTGTTCATGTCCATTTTTTTGTTCTTCAGGACCCTCCAAGTCCTCCACAGAAGGCTCAAAGCAAAAGCACAAATTGAATCTTCTAGGAGCTTTGAGATCTTTGGGGATGGAAGATCTATTGAAGTCTGTTTGTTGTTGTGAAAGAAAAATCTGAGGATCACAGATCAAATCTGATGAGGCACAATTTGTCCCAGACAGCACCAATTGATGTCTTGGGGCTGTGTGTTGGCAAACTGAGGCAGGAATGTCAGAGGAACCACACCTCCAAGCTGGCCTTCCCCACTGTATTTCATAATGGGAAGATCCCTGAACTATTCCTTCTCCACCTCCTCACTCCCAGGTTTCCAGGGGCCCTGACTCAGACACTCAGTTCACTAGTGCACAGTCAAAATGTACATTCAGAGAAAGTGACATGAGTCCCGCTGAATCTCAGTCAGCTTCTTCCATCTCTTCTTGGAAAATGGTCATGGTTCAGGACATTTACCTCCACCTCTTAGAAGCTTCTCTCTCTTTTTCTAGGCCCCCAGAACTCCCCTCACTTTCAGGCTATGTGTAGGTACTGAAACTTCCCATGGAAGAAAGCAGCAGGGAGTGCAAGGAGCACAGTGTGCATCTCCTATCTTGAAGGTGGAGAGAATTAATCAAGTGCTTTCCACACAGCTCAGGACTCCTAGCAGCAATGGCTATGAACAATAAACCTTCTTCTGATCCTAAAGACTTTCTCATAGATGCTTTCCCTCTAGTTATGACACCCTTCAGGGACACAGGTGCACCTATGGGATGCTGCAGACACCTGAGCTGACCCTGTGACAGCATTAGCCTTCAGGCTCTCTCCTGTTCAGACAAAGGCCGTGGCTTCTGCTACATCCCTGTCTTTTGTGAATGACATCCAGGCTGCACTGAGGAACTCCCAGATGATGAGGAACTTAACTCTCTGAACTGTCTCCTTGGCTAATGAGCCTTGCAGATTGGAGTGAACACCCTTTTTCTGCCAGCCACTGAGCTGACTTCTGCATTAGTAAACTGAGCAGTTCAAATCAAGCACCAGCATACAATTTTCTGCATAGTTAAGCTGCTAGTGTACTTCCTGGCAAGTTTTGGCTTGTGCCAGCTGGAACTCTCCTAAAAACAGCAAAGCAAAGTCTGATACCACAGACTGGGGCACCATTCCCAGCAGTGGTTGGGCTGCCTACTTTAAGGGAGAAAGACTTTAATTCAGAGGGATGTTGTGCCACTTGCCCTTAGGTTCAGAGAACTAGCCCTGGATCTATTTATTTACTAGTGTAGGTGTAACCTAGATTTCAACGAGACCTTTCTGTCAGCATTGTTTACTATTAGAAATCTCTCTCCCAAGTGAAGTATTTGTAGACTGTGATTAAGTCAATTCTCTTGTATAAACTGCTTTTGAGTCCTTTCCAGTCTTCAGCTCCCTTTGAGAGCTACAAGCAGGAAAACAGAAGACATGCTTCCATTACTGCAGTGTGGTCTCACCAGCTATGTCTATACTCCTGATCCTTTCACCTTCCCTTCCCTTTTTTGAGCACAGAACCAAGACAGAGTCCTTCTGCCCTCACTTGCATACCTCATTTCCAGGGTTAGAAATCCTACAGCACAACACGTTAATCTAGTCCCTGATCTCTCAGAGAAACAAGAGTTTGCAGGATACCATGTTCACACTACTGCTGCGCAGGTTAGACAGAGGACTGAAAAAAAAAACAAGGAAAACGTCCCACTTGCTGTACTTTAGTATAAAGGTAGCTCTGCCTGTGCGATTTAAGTTGACTTTGCTGTTGTTCCTTTTTCTGCTATTATTTGTGCAACGTGCAAATACTTTCAGCAATGACCTGAAATTCTCCTGATAAATGAGTTCAGTACCACCAGATTAAAACTTTACCTCCATAGGAATGTCACTTGGGTGTATTTGCTAGTTTCCCCGGCCAGTAATTTCTGAAGTTGAGCCATTGATAAGTTTTCAACATCTACAGTAGAGGTAGTTTTGATCATCAACTGCTATCCACATGAAAGTTTCCATATCACAGCCCACTGGCTCTCACTTGTCATGGTCTGGACTATTCTGTTACAAAGAAAAAAAAATACTACAAGTGAAAAGATGTGAGGTTTCTTTTTTGTTTGTTTGTTTGTTTTTTGTTGTTTGGTTGGTTTGTTTTGTTTTTGGTTTTTTTTTGTAAGTCATTGAACCTGAGCACAGTCCCAAGCTCAGCTGTACAGTCTACAGAAATGCCACTTGACCACTTTCCCTCTGATCTTTGCAAGTATCACAGAATGATAGAATCACAAAGGTTGGAAAAGACCTTTAAGGTCATCTAGTCTAATCTTCCACCTACCACCAATGTTGCCCACTAAACCTTGTCCCTAAGTACTATACCTACCCTTTCCTTAAACAGAGAGATGACTTCACCACCTCCCTGCAGCACTGCCTGGGGTTGTTATCACAAAAGTGCAGGACCCAGCATTTGGTCTTGTTGAACTTCATCCTGTTGGCCTCAGCCCATCAATTCAACCTGTTCAGATCCCACTGTAGGGCCTTCCTACCCTCAGACAGATAAGCAGTTCCTCCCAGCTTGGTTTCTATCTGCAGGAACATTGGGAGTACCAAGCCAAAAAGCCACGGCAGAGCACACATCAATGGAAGTTAGACGGACACGTAGGCAGTGTCACTCTATTACTACATCTGTCTTCATGAGTTGGGGATATACTGATGGAAGCATTGCAGTGTTGCAAAGCAAACATTACGAGTTTCAGTCCCACCAGACCTTTGGTATGACAGAGCTGTCACTCCTTCAACACAGTTGTCACCACGTTGCTAAGTAACCATCACAACATGGCAGTGGCCTGCCAATAGATGGCAGAAAGGTCACAAGGTCAAATTTTCAGTAGCAGTTTCAGCAGAGCTTCTTCTGTAGAGCTCCCCTTGGCTGAGTAACCGAGGAAACTGAGATGTTCTCCAGCAAGCAGTATTTGTGCGAATAATTAATAAATAAATACATAAGGAGGGGGACGGAGAGAAAATATAAAACCCTCAGCCTGCTTTGCAGGCACAAGTGCAGCTTGCAACTATTAAGCTGAATTTCCAAGCCATCAGAATGAGTTTTCATCTATATCTGTCACCCCTTTTCCCCCTCCATCAGACATATACTCTGATCTCTAAGCCAGAGGTGAAGTTTTAGGGGTTAAATTCACACCTTTTGCAAAGCACCATGCTTACAGCCTTGGGAGATCGTTGTCAGCCTTGGAAAATTGACAGGTAGTCTCTAGTGGGGCACTGCTGCTTAGAGGGACAGCCCTTTCCCTTCAGCAAGGAGCTAAGTGGAATTAAGTCCTGAGCATTAGATAAAGTCAAGAAAGCAAGAGACTTATTGTACTAACTCTTATCTCCAGAAACACCTTTGACATGCAGAATGTTTGCTCACTGTGATTACCTGGGTGGAGAGGTTACTGTTGCTTAAACTGTTTACTTTCAAAACCACAACAATTTGCCTCCACCCTCCTCATGCTGCCCTGTGCACCTGAGCAGTAACACACCTCAGTAAAGCTGGGGAACACCAGGAATGACTATAAAGATTCATCAGGAGGGTGCCACCTTGGGGACACAACTGACAACAGACAGATGCTTCCACTGACAGTCATCAGCATGAGGGAGTAAATCTGCCTCTGCTGTAAGGACTGCTCGACAGGAATCCCAGGGAAACAGAGGGCTCAGGTGAAGAACAAACCTGCAGAAAGGCATCTCTTCCTTCCCTGAGCCCTGACCCTGCCAGACAAGAAGCCAAAGTGTTTCTGCTCATTGAACAAATACAGCTTTAAAGGCTTCATGCACAGTGCACAGGATGGACGTGCTCTCCCCTACTCTGCTGGAGAGAAGGAGCTCTGTCTCTCTCTTCCCTTTGTTTTGTGCATCTCTCAGACTCTTGCACCTTTCCTTAACGGTGAAAGGAAATGAGAAACAGAATTGAGTGTAAGCGGCATGGTTTCAGATGTCCTGGTTACTCTGCCACCACCAGTGCACTAAAAAGAAATACCTTCAGATACAGAAGAGATGAAAAATCAGTACTGGGTTGATTCCTGGGTGGAAGTCTGTGTTTCCCTGAGGTCACTAACAACACTTACGCTGGCTTTATATGGTAGAGAGTTACACCCATAGTCTTTGCCCTGGCCACAGCAAGTTTGTTTCCAGGCCAGCAGTGTGTTCTGCATCTAGGCCATTTCTGGAAACCAGAATTGATAGGCTAGGCTTCCATTACTGGGCTTCCCTTGGGAAGCTATTCCACACACTAACAAAAGGCAGTTGCTAGCAAAGATTTCCTGATATTCAACTAAAAATTTCCTTTCATTCAAACTCTTTCCATTACTCCATTATTTTTTTTTTAACTTCTCCCTTAAGTAGTGTATTCTTCTTGCCTCCATCCTCACATGATGAAATCTTGTCATGATGTGTGAAAGCCCAGCTTTCCATAACTGCTTGTTCCATCCCTGCTCTACCCTGGTTCAGTCCCTTGTCAAAAGGAAGCATGCTGCCTGTGATGTCAGGAGCAAGAGTCAGATTATCAGGAGTGAGAGGAAACCACAATTCCACTGCAGTCTCTGGCAGTAGCTGTGACCATCTCAAGCTGCTTACAGCAAGTGAAGAGCCTGAAATCCAGATGTGATTGGCCTGGTTGCTTCCAAAGTCAATCACACAGTCACCAGCAATAGAATAGCCAAAGTGAAGAGATCAACATTTCAGGTTTAGAAATATTTCCCAAAATACCCAAACCAAGGAGTATATGAAAAGAAAAAGGCTCCTTACGATGGCTGAGCTTTGCATTCCAAAACAGGAACCCAAATCTCTGTGGTGGCATTTGTTACGGCATTTCAGCACCACTTACCTTGAAGTATAGCAGTGTCTGGCATTTCTGAGCAGCACCTACCATGTTGGGATCCTACTTTATGATAGTTGCCACAGAGCTGGTAACAGTACTAACAATTAGTTACAATACCGTCTTTTTTCCTCTAACTGTTTGAGTAAGGAATCATTAAGAGTACTGAGTACCATTATGCCTTTTCTATCAGAGTAACTTTATCTCAGTGCTAAAAGTATTCTTTTAGCCTAAGGGTCACTTAAGCTCAAGGCACAGCCAGCGATATCGCCCCAAATACATGCCTATTCCAGATGTTTTGGTGACTGTAACACACAAAGAACAATTATAGCATGATAAAAAGCACCCCTTTTTCCCCAGAACCTAGTTCCCTCTGCAGTCCTAAATAGTCATATGTGAATCAAATGCAGGTAGCAACAGGCTGTATATGGCCCAGATACGTGTAGGCTATTACATTAATTATATTAGTTATGTGGGACAGCCTTGAAAAATTGAGTCAGACAGTCCATAGGAGATGTGCCATGACTTCAGCCACTCCTGTTCAGCACTTTACTGCTATCCTCTCAGCTAAGGCGTGTGAGCTGAACACTGCCTGTAGTAGTGTGAAGTAAAACAGGATGTCATAGATCGTATACTATAATAATTAACTTTTAAAGAGGTGAAGGTATACGTTTAATGTCTCAGGGGTTGAGAACAGGAAAATCAGTATAACTCTTTTATAATATATTCCTCCACCTCTCAAGTGCATGGACCTACATATGTATCTCTTAAGGCTCACTTACTTTAGAAGTTCACCAGCCACCCAAGAACATCTCCCAGATTAGTATAGCCTTGTTAGTTTGCTCAGGTCTGCAACACAAGAAGCAACATTGAGGAGGATGCTTCCAGGAAAGCTGGTGTGCAATGAGAGTACAACAAAGCCTCAGTGAGGCTGGAAGTTAAGATAGCTGGACATAATCTGGGTCCCAGAGGCCCAGTACTGTGAATCAGGTGAAGCTATCACACAGCCAAAAGAATGAGTACCCGCAGGAATGGGCTGTGTTACTGAATGCAGGGAACAACTGACATTATCAGAGCATAAAAGCAGATAGAATACTGTTGGGAAGCAAATAGGACACCTTTTTCCTTCTTCTTCTTCTTCTTCTTCTTCTTCTTCTTCTTCTTTTTCTTCTTCTTCTTCTTCTTCTTTTTCTTTTTTTTTTTTCAAAAGACATACCTGTGCCAGCCCTCATAGGCTAGGCCAGCAGCTCATTAATCTTTGTCCTATTAGTCATGACAAAGGCGTTTATGACAATGATGAGTGTGTTTACTGGCACTGTAAAGCACTTAGTAATGCAGTCAAAGACGAAGGTATAGATGGGCTAAGGACATGCAAAGATAACAAGCAAGTCTCCATTCCAAGGCATTTAAAATGTAATTACAAATTATCTACCCTTCTGGTGAACAGGGGTCAGATTATATTACAGGGATTTACTCTGAGTAGGATGATGTGAAAAATCTGATGTCTTATTTTTCAGTTGTGGAAAAGTCCATTGGAAGCTGGGCAAACTGCTCTACAGACAAAATGCAGCCCACGGGCCACCAACTGGAGATCTGGTTGTGAATCTTGGAATCTACAAAGTGCTTCAGACATATTCATTTAACTGTTGTTGTGCATGTTTAACATTGCAGGAAAATAAAGTCCTCTGAGCTTCGGTTACTTTACAAATTGCTTTCAAAGCTGGCATTTGGAGAACATAAAGCTAGGAAGTCCTGAACCAAATAACAATTACACTGTGGGGAAAATTTTCTGCAGTCTTGAGGTCTGACACTTACAGAAGGATGTAGGGGTCACAGGCTGCTTCACTGATTCCCTTCACAAAGCCCCTTTCTGCCATGTACAGAGTATTTAGACAGAAGGTTACATGGGTTAGATTTCAAAGCAAGGAATGTCAGAAGAGATCTTCCAGCCGTGAATGGCCTCCAGATGTGGACTGTTCTTCTCCAAGCATGGGGGAAGGGATGAGAATGCCTTGCGTTTGTCTCATGAAATTAAATGGAAAAACATTGTCTACTGAGTAGGCTGGGCAGGGAGGGAAGGTGGAGTCTGGAACTGGGCAGCAGAGAAGGAAAGCAGAACCACAGCTTAAATACTTTGACACACACGCACTGTCCTAAACGCAGTAGGCTCTGAATTATTCATTAAAAAACCACAGTGGATATCGGCAAATGGACATGGAAAGAGCATAAAAAAATAGAAGGTAATTTTCACAGAAAGTGTATTCTTTCCCCTCCCTGAACTCTGACAGGATCCTGTGTTGTGAAACACCTCTGGAGATGCTGTGGCTAGGACTGCATGCTGGTTGAAACTGCTAAGCCACAATCAACTTGTTTCTGTTGCCAGCATCCCACAGTCCTGGGCTTGTAGTTGGTTGAAGATAACTCCTCTGCAAAGATTGTCTGTGGGCAGCTTATACCTCCTTCCAGCTGATCCATGCAAAACTACACTCCTCAATTGATATTCGGCCTCAGGCAATGAATCTATGCGAGCTGAGAGGACCAGCACACTTGGGGACAAATTTTACTCCCAGTTATTTCTGCAAAAATCCTACTCAAGGTTGCAAATACGCAGAATCCAGATTTCACTACTGATATGGAACTTGACACTTCCTGCTTGGACAGGTGTAGCTGTTGGATCCTACATCCAGAGTGTATTTACTGTTTGTTCAGCAGGAGAACATTAAGTCTCTCTTCTATTTCCTGAATGTGAAAGGACATCTATCTCCCTGGTAAAGTTAATAGGAAAAACAATACAATTCTCCTTTTAATAATTTGTTTTTGCTCAGTGTTTGCTCACTTTCACTCATGTGGCCTTGTTTCTTGTTAATCCTGTGGCTAGCACACCAGTGCAACAAATGCAAGGAATGTCCATAAGATATGTCAGCTGTCCGCCTGGAAGTTTGCAGTCTTCTCCAGCTCACTGGTCACTTTCTGCTTCTCCTGCAATATCTGGCCAGCTGACAGATATTTGGAGGATGACTGTAAGAAAAAAAAAAAAAAAAAAGAGTTTTACTAAAAATGTAGAATCTGTACTATCCCAGATCAAACATCCAATATCTCTTCTCTAGCTATCACCAGTTATTAAGGAAAGAAGTATAAGAATGAGAGGAAGAGTGAACTATATCCCAGTACATCAGTTCATCTTCCATCAGCCTGCTGCTTAGGGCACTTGCGATACAAAGATAGAATCTCTGCTGTTGTATTCAGCAATGACAGGAGCTGTGCTGCACAGACATGGCTATGTTGTTCATGCATCGCCTTCTATAACATTCTGTGGCAACGAGCTCCATCATTCCTTGACGCCTAAGTGGAAAGGAACGTAGCTTGTTTGTTTTAAACCTGTAGCCTGATCACTTTATCAGGTGCCGTTAGGTTATGTGATAGGAGACTGCATGAATGTTCGTTCTCTGTTGATGTTCCCCATACCATTCATGGCTTCCTTTCAGGCATCTCATTTCCAAGACTAGCAATCCGTTCCCGTCCAGACTCTCTCTCCTATTTCTGATCATGGCTGACATTCTCTCTATGCATGCTAGTGTTTCTAAGCTCTTCTAAGTGGTTCTTGAAAGCACTTGAAACCTCCAAATGTTCAGAAAGCCATGCAGTATGAGAAGGCATATTCTTCTGTACACATTCCTCATGCTTCTGTTTGACTTCCTCAGAGCCTCAAGAGAGCTTTCAGCAAAATGCCTGCAATGATTCCAAGATCTCTTTCTCTGCTGGCAATGTCTGACCTGGAGTTTCTCAGTGTATCAGCACAGTCAGGTTGTTTTCCTCCCCGTGGAATTCCCTTGCATTTGCTGCCGTTTTATGTAATCTGTCAGGGAGGGCCAAGACCCTCTGTGACAAGAGATTTTCTGCAATCCTTTGCAGTTAAATTCAGATTGTCTCTCTGGAAAAACTCTGGGCCACAGGTAAACTGTTAACTTGCTATTCACATTCCTCTCCTAGCTGTTACAAGTATGTTGAATAGCATCAGAATTACAGAGCCCTGTGACATACTTCTGATGAACTCTTTGTCGAAACCGACCATTCAAAGTGCTCACGCTGATGCTTGTTCTCTTACTTGCAGTCCTCTTTGTCTGAGCTCCCCACACCAAGAACTCAGCTTTGAGAGTGCACAGGTCCAGTGAATGGGACTGCCTGGCACCAACCTTTTACAGATGCAGTGCATTGGCACTTGAGGCATGTGAGAGTATTCTTGGTGATATCCAGACTCATTCTTTTAATGTTCTCGATCTCAAATCCAGGGATGGCTGTAACTGGATACAGACACTCTAGTTTCTGTGTTGCTAAGTTCGAGTGGATGTGAGGCCTACAAGGATGTGAGGACTACAGCTTTGATAGGACAAAGGGAAATTGTTTCAATCCATAAAAGAGGAGATTTAGACTGGATATAAGGAAAAGGTTTTTTACAGTCAGGGTGGTGAGGCACTGGCACAGGTTGTCCAGAGAGCTGATGGATGCTCTATACTTAGAGACACCCAAGGTCAGGCTGGAGGTGCTCTGAGCACCTTGTAGGTGTCCCTGCTCATTGCAGGAGGGATGGACCAGATGGCCTTTAAAGGGCCCTTTCAACTCAAACCAATCTATGATTCTATGATTCTGTGAAACACAGAAAAAAAAATCTGAGTTACTGCATGGGAAAGATTGGAACTCTTCCCACAAGTGGGGGACATGGTGTAGATCTTCACCATTCCTTTCCATTTCCTCTGCTCACAATGCTTGGCTCATTCCTGACATGACCCTTCTCTTTTTTGACAGCTGGTGATGGCAGGCAAGGATGCGTTGGACAAGTTTCTACTCATGAACAAGCTTGTATATGAAGGATCCTCCTTGAGCCATCCATCAAGTGGGATGGAGAAGAAAGCAGATCAATGAGCCAAATGTGGGCACAGCACACTCTCCACCCTCCTCTGGCAAACCACAACTCTCTGAGCCAAAATCACTCCAAGGCTCATCATGCCGAGTTTCTTCTGAAACACCCCAGCTCCTCCACATCCAGCCCCTCAGCCTCCCTCAGCTCAGCTAGCATTCTCATCTGAAAAAAATCAATCTTCTGCTCCTGATTTTGCAGCTGTAAATAACCCATGTTCACACGGCCCATGGTTTCAGGTGCCACACTGTCTCCAGGATGAGAGGGGCCACCTTGGGGAAAGAATGCCAGGCATGAAAATGCCTCTGTGGTTCTTGAGACAGGAATTCCTCTCAAACCCCTCCCCTCCCCTCTGTTCCCCCTACTGCTCCGTGCAGCTGAAACCCAGCAGCAACAAAGACAGGCAAGTTGAGTCACTGCACCACCTGGGTATCGATTACACCTGCAGGTGGAAACCAAGTTATCAAAACGAAGACATCAGCTTTGCCAGAGGATTCTCCCTGGCTCCCTGTCTGGGCCCAGTGCCAACCCTCACCCTGTTGCATGTCAGCATCCCAGCTCTTCACACAGCAGCCTGGCAAGCGTTTATTTTGACAGAGACATTGCACTTCGCATGTCTTCAGCTTTCAAGGAAGGCAGAAGAATTCCAAAACTGCTTTACTGAGCAACACTGAGCAACCCAACACCACTGACAGCCAGGACAAGCAGAAAACAACAGCTTCTTTGTGTCTATGTCAGACCTTCCCGTTATTTGTAACTGCCTGCTGACATTTCTCTGCACCACAAAAGGATTTTAAATTATAGTGACAACCTGGTCTTTCTCGTGCTAAAGGCTCAGATTTACAAATAGCACATGGCATCCAGCAAGACATGGGCTGATGGGCAACCTTCAGACTGCTTCCCTGCCAGGAGAGCATACCTGGGGTCTCCTGTGACTCAGTGACTTCCAGCTTGACCACTCTCTCCAGTCATTTTGGGACGGACACACATGTACCCAGTGACATGCTCTGGTAAGCAGCATCAGCTGCTGGTGTTGGGCAATACAGGGAGTAAGACAACCAACAGCTGCTGCTTGTGAGAGCAGTGGGTGGGATCTGTTTCCAGAAAAGAGACTGGGAATTCGTATCTTCAGTGCATCCATGTAATCTGCTCTCTCGAAAGGAGACAGCAGAGATAGCCATAAAATCCCCTGAGAGAGAGATGCAGGTCAGCTACCAAAGGTTTTGCAGCTTCTTTCTTTGTTGCTCTTTCCACCCTATTTTCACTCTGTCATCACCCATTTTGGAGACCATGACATATGGAGGTCTCTGCTAATTCTCAGAGCTCTGTTATGACTAGTGCTTGATCCACAGCATGGAAATGACCTTTACATTGAGACATGAAAGTGTAAGCATGGAACTGGAACAAATGGGTGGGAGGCAGCATGAGGAGCCTCCATGAAGCAGCAGTGCAGCCTGCAAGAATTCAGTGCCTGATCATAGCTGGTCTGTCCATCAGCACGCCACTGCTTTTGAGATACATAAGGCTGTCCTTGCTGTGAACCTTGGAAAAGCCAAAGGAGATTGGGACCTCCTTTCTCCTCTACCCTGACCACTCTTCTTACAGAGAGGACTCCACAGGCAGCCAGATGGAGCTGTTTGTGATGCCTGCTTGGGAATATCTGCTCTGCAAGTGGCCCATGAGGCCAAAAGACCTCCATCACATGTGGATAACATCTTCATTTTAAGGAATATAACCAACTATAGGGTACTTGTGTTATAGATCAGGTACCACATACTGCTTCCCAACACATGGCTTTCTGTCTTTGTATCCACCATAACAGAAATAGGATGTCGAGGTTCTCATCACCCTCTCTGCATGTTGCTCACCCCGACACACACACAGAAGAGAATAGGACCTTATGCTCAGAAGACCTTGATCCTGTTCCTCTGGAAGTGCTGAACATGATGGTGTCTCTCAACCTTTTGTTTTTCACCCTGTTCCATTCATTATGCAGATACAGCTATAGCAAAGTAATTGCGGGGGGTTATTTAACCTGTGCATCATTTTTCTTTACCTCACCCTTTAGTCCAATTTGAATCAGTGTTACAAATTAGACCCACATTCTTGCATATCACAGAAGACGCAACATTTATTCTCAGGAACCTAGTAACTGCAACCCTAAAGCTTCATCCAAGGTTCAAAAATTCCCCCTACTAGCCACATCCTCTTAAGCAATTCATCACACCACCTTCAGGAATTGTCCTTCTTCACCAGGGAGCACTACTTACCAGCGTGCAATGCCCTTTGCTTCAATTCATTCATTTTCCTTCTTTTTTGTCCAATTTTTCAGAATTTAGAAAATCATTTTGCACCATTGAAACTCTTGGCTGATTTTCATCCCACACCCACAAAGCATCACTTTTTATAAGTATGCTTGCAGTCAAAAAGCCCAGGCTTTTAATTCTCTGTGCTATCTGTTCATCCTCAGAGACAGGCAATGTGGTAAATGCTCCCTTTCTCCTCCTCCCTGTCTAGATCATGTCTTCCCACACTTCCAGCTGCACAGGGATATGATACCTTTGGGAAGGCTGATAGTATTTTTGGATGCATTAGGCAAAATAGCATCAGCAGGTTATGAGAAATAATCTTTCCTTGCTACTCAGCATTGGAGAGGCTGAATCTGATGTACTGTGTCCAGTTCTGGGTTCCCCAATACCAGAGAAACACGGACAAACTATAGAGAATCCAGCATAGGGACACGAAGATTATGAAGAGACTGTAGCACCTCTCCTGTGAGTAAAAGCTGAGAGAACTGTGACTGTTCAGTCTGGAGAAAAGGAGATTCAGGGGCATCTTCAGTGTCTTCAAATACCTGAAGGGAGGGTGAAAAGATGGATCAAGCTCCTTTCAGTGGTGTCAGGACAAGAGGCAATGGTGAATGCAGGTGGTTCCTTCTGAACACCAGCAAGCAATTCTGTGCTGTGCAAGTGATGGACCACTGGCACAACTTCCCAAGAGAGGATATGGAATCTCCTCCTTAGAGGTCTCTAAAAGCCCCCCGGGCATGATCTTGTGCAGCCTGCTCCGAGTGGCCATACTTGAGCAGGGAGATGGACAAGATGAGCTTCGGAGGTGCCTTACAACTTCAACATTCAGTGAATCTGTAATTCTGTGACTTCTACTGTGGAGGTATCACAGACCAGCCGGACAGTTCGACAGTGATGCTGGATCTTGAGCAATCCCTTGCCAGGATTTGAGGTAAATCCTTTCAGCAATAAGAACCTTCAGGCTTCACTGTCATCATCACCTCGAGGGCCTTTTAGCCCGAGATATGGCGCTGAAATCTGTGGATGCAAGTGGGACAAGAGCATCTGAAAAACTCTGAGTTACACTGGCTGCCTGCTACCCCACTAAGTACTATATCACATTGCAAGCTCTTCTCCAGCCTTGCTGTCCCTGATAAGTTGCTTCCAGCTTTCTTTCTTTTGCAAGTTCCAAAGGCTCCCGCCCTTTGAATAGCTAAGTTTGGGTTTATTTTTCCCTAGATAATAGGTTTGCATTTTTCAAGTTTGAATCTTGCGTTATTATTTCCTGCCCATATCCTGCCTCTAATACAAGGGAGACATGAATGTGGTGACTGTACATTATAAAAGGAGAAGAAATGGAGTAGTGAACATTTTTGCAATTGTGTAGGCATAGGATACAGAAAAGTAGAAGGTATATGAGGAGAAGAACTGCAAAATATATGTTCTCTCTGAAAAGATCGGTAGACAGCTGGCAAGAAGCAAGAGAGAAGGGAGTAAGAAAGGGGGAAGATCCTAGTTCAGTACTCAGTCTCTCCACCAAGGTGAGAGATCCCCCAAATTCTTGCTTTACACCACTTTCTTCACAGAATGGCACTCATTCAGTCCCTTTCTGATTCAAAATCAGAAAGGCTGCCATGGGATCAATGCAAGTTGTTCCAGTATTGCTCTGCTGTGAATAAGATCAGAAGTTAGCTCATAACATGATGCATTTGTATGTTTCCTCTTTCAAAAGGGAAGTATGCCTCTGCAGTCAGAGGAATCATTTCCCTCTTTATCGAGGAATGAAAAAGCTGGCTTAGAAATCCTCCCCTCTCTTCTGTCATGCAACCCCAGAAGGAGGGAGAGGACTTCCCAGCCTCCTACCAGCACTCTGCACTTTGCTCAGGGGCTTGGAGTTCGAAGGCACTTTCCTCATTGGCTTAATTTCCCATTATGTTCAGCCCTTTCTGCCCTACCCTGACCAAATCTATGTCCAAACTGCCTTTATTTCTCAGCCTCTCCTCTTTCTTTCTCCTCTTGCCTTACCATTCATTCAGCTTTGTGTTTTTCCCCTTCCTTCCCCTTCTTTTCTCTCAGGGACTAATAGGGAAGCCTCTGCAGCAAGGCTGCAGCAAGCCTTCCCTGAGCTTTCCTTTTGATTTAGTTGAGTAAACAATACTGGCTTATTCATAAGCCAGGTCTTTTGCCATTTCTATCCTTTCTAGCTTAGCACTGTCACTTTTTGCATACATATAGGGCCAGTGACATTACAATGCTACATAAATTAGTGCATGAGAGTAAGGGGCAAGTACACTTGCTCTTGATGCATGTTTCAAGAGCTTATCTCTGCTTGCAGAGGAGATTCCTAGAATCACAGAATAATTAAGGTTGGAAAAGACCACTAAGATTATCTAGTCCAGCCATCAACCCATCACCACCATCAACCATTAAATCATGTCCCAGGATACCAACATCTACACTCTAAGAAGTCTATTAAACATTGTGTAGAGATGACACAAACAAAGAACCCATGGGAGCACCACCTAATGTCCAATTATCAAACCTCAACTGCAGCAGAAATGGCACTTGCTTTTCTTTGGCCTCTTAGCTTAAGTCCATTTCTAAGCCAGTGACGCAATTGCAGTCCAGGATGGTCATGCAGACAATTCCTTTTGTCAGCACTGAATCAAAGGAAAACAACAAAGCGCTCTCAAGTCATGCCATTTCTTGGTGCTTGCAGAATTTTTTTTCTCCACTAACACAGTAAAACTTGTTGGTGAAGCAGTCAGTAGGGTAACTGTGCAGAACAGTAGCCACAGAAGAGAGAAGTAGAAATGAGCCAGGAGCAGGAAAAAGCAATAAAGGAAATCTCCTTGGCTGCCAGAATGGATGAGAGAGACCTTCATGAGCAGGTGGAAAATACCACTAACCACTACCCTTTTGATGTGGAATGGGAGAGGCTCTTAGGGAAAGTGACGGCTCAAGCAGGGCTGCTGAGGAAGAGGGACCATTTGCATGTTACAAGCAAATGTCTTCAACTGTGATGTTTCCAACCTAAAAAAAAGGAAGACATTGAGGTAGAAGTTAGAGAAAAAGAGATGGGGAGTGTAGTTCCTCCACTCAAAAGCAACGAAGACCTCATTTCAGATGGCCCTCATATTACCACGCCCTCAACTTTTGCTCCAGAGCAGGGAAGAAAGTTACGTTTTCTTAGATTTAAGTCTCAGTTTTCACTTCCAGCCAGCTCACACTGCCTCTTTCAGGTGTTTAGAACTTCAACCTGAGGATCCCATTCAGCCCATCCAACAGCTCCTGGTAAGGCACAGCATTTCTGGGCTACCTGACCAGGCTGAGAGCTAGTACAACCCCCTCAGCAAGTTCCCAGTTAATTATTATTTGCTCAGTCTGGCAAAATCTATAGACCTGTTGCAGAGACCACAATGTGTATGCCAGTACTCTAAGACTAAGGTGGAGATGTCAGTGGGTTCATCATACAGAAGGATCATAATCTATCCTCGTCTCCCTTCCATCACGAGAATGAAGCATCTGGCCCTTCTCACATGCTGGGACAAAACTGAGTTCTAATTGCTGTGAAAAGTATGGAAGGAATGCTGTTATCTCATGACCTTATTTATTATTTATTACTGCTGAGAAACAAGAAGGCACTGGGGCTTCCCAGATGCAGTACGTAGGATACAGGCAATGCGTTCTGACACTGAACTTATTTGTAAGGCACAGGTCCTGGAGGGAGCTACAGCAAGTCCTATTCATCAAAGCTGTGCACCGAACTCCTCAAACACTACAAACCCAGGGCATTTTGGACTATTTGCCTATCAGCCAATTTCAAAAGGTCAGTCAGGCTGGCAGTTCTAAGTGATTTCAGAAAAATCAGATGTAGATACTTCCCTAGGTTTTGTTCTTCATGCAGTTCACCAAAGTAATTGAGCCAAAGATCAGCCCTGCCAGCAAAATGAAACAAAGAACAAAAACAAAACAAAACAAAAAAACTAAAAACAAACCCAAACCAAAACCAAACAAAAACAAAAAAAAACAAACCATAAAATCGGAAGAGCACAGGTTACATCTATTTACTGCCGACCGCAATCCATTCCTTTATTGTACCACTGAGCTTGTGAAGTCGGCTTCCCTAAGTGCTGGTAGTCTAGCAATTTTTAAGGGGAAGGGAACATGACAACACTTATTAGGGAAATGACCAAACCCATGAAGGTGTGATTTCCAATATCTGCTTCCTCAAAACTAAGCAAAGCTATAAATCAGGGAACCTCTCCCTCTCTCCAATGGATGAACGTTCCCATTTGAAGCCCTGCAGGGTCACGCGTGACAAATGCAGTTTATCATATGGCTCTGAGATGTACCATATGTCTCTGCAAATTACTGTATCACATGGATAGCCCCAGGACACACACACAAACACAGTTACACCACTATAAAGCAGTATGAAACTTGCTGGTTTCTATCTTTTTAAACCACATATCAACTCAGGCTCAGCCTTACCTGCTCCATGTGTACAATAAGTGGAGAAGTAGCAAACAGCATGGAGCACATAACTTCTACCTTTTCTAAAATAAGCCAGTGGGATGTTGCACAGAATAAATAAGACATACAAGAGAGAGGAAAGGGGTTAAGTGTTTTCAGATTGAAAGACACGATGTTTACATCCATATGACATAACATACAATGTGGAGATTGTTATCCAGATAAGCTCACTCAAATAGTACATGTATGTCCTTTTGAATTTGTGCCAGAAAACATCCCAGAGAGCATGAGAACTCAGAAACCTCAGGCATTGATTCTGGCATCTAAAGAAACTGCAAGAAACCACGGTACCCCCCTCTAGAAATATGTTCTGGATGCTTTCAGCTGAGCCCAACCATCCCTTCCCCACCCTTAATTCCACACTTCATCTCCCAGTTCCTATCACCCATTCTTCCTTTGATCTGGGCTTGTCAAATCTTAATGTTTGTCTTTCTTATCTAATGTCACTGCAGATGCTCTTCTTGTTACCAAGGACTACTGGTCGTGCACAGTAGTGATGTTTGCAGAAGTATAAGACATGGCAAACCAAGTAGATATAAAGCAGTGTTTGGGAAGAGCTTCAGTAAAGGCTTGGCATGCATGGGAAATCTTCACCCTCATTGCCTGTGGAAAAGCCAGCCTTGATTCCCCCAGCTTTAGTTCTCATGGCTGTGACCCAAACAACTATTAGTTGGCTGTAGGCACCCTGAAAAGCCTGTGAAATGAGTGATGCTTAGGTCAAGGGACACCATGAATTATGGCATGTGCATCTCAGGCAATCCAACTTTAGCATGTCAAACTGGAAGCATGCTTTACACTTTAGATCCTGCAGTGACACTATTCTTGTCATGGTTTACATTGCAACCTGCCTTGTGAAAACCACACACCCTAACAAGAGAAGTTGCTAGAAGTATACAGAAAGACCAGCCTCTACTCGAGCTGGGTGGGTAGGGCTGGTTCTCCCTCACACATACAAGAAGGCTTATTGGGATCATGCTTCACCCACAGACAAACAGCTACAGAAAACATGACAGATTTCATCAACTGGAAACATTCTTCTACCTCTACTTATTGGTAGAAAGTTTTCTCACTTCTGCCCTGTATCCCTGTTTAGAAAGACAAGAGGATGCAAGATGGGTAGAAATGTCCAAAGAGCTACCAATACTCTCAGTGAAATTTGAGCTGCTCCTCATAGTACCCTGATATTAGGGGGACTCCTATTACTTACTTAAACAGTCAGTCACCTTGCCCACATGCAGCATTGCTTCCAAAAAGGAGCAGCTGTTTGCACCTTTGTTTGCTTGACAATTGGTGTTACCCCCTCCCACACCCAGCTATAGCAACAGGAATGAAGCCAATTGCTGCCATGATAGCAATGCTCCTCTGGGGCAACAGTCACAGTATATGTGGCCTGTCTGGTTACTTCTCTTTATTCTGCTGGCCAGGCATCAACTTTCCCAGATGGAGAGCAGGGAGGAAACACTTTTGTGGGCAAGCTGCTGCTGACGCTGCAGAACCCTCCTGCCTCCCTGCAAAGTGCTTGAGGTTGACCATTCATTGCCTGACAGAGCTAGAGCAGCTTGTACATGATGAGTTTGCTCTCTCTGGAAAAATAGGCTTTGCCAGTCTTCAGTCACTTCACACTTTGCCTCTTAGCAGACTCCACTGTTGTTGCTCCATATGCATGTGTTTTAGATGCAGGTGTTAGTGTCTCAGGGTCTCAGATGAGCCCTTCTGCTGCAGCCAGCTGCCATATAACAGGTGGCAGCCACTTGTGAGCAGGCCTGAGGCCAAAAGGATGATCCATCGTCACTGAACTCTGGTCAGCATTTGTGCAGAGCTGAGCATCTTTCAGTCCAATAAACTCTGCTGGGGGATAAGGAAGGGCAAGTGGACAGTGCAGCTCAATGCGAACACCAGAGCCTTCTCCAGGGTAAGCAATTATATTTTTCTTTCCCTTGTATCATATTCATGTATATAACCAAAAAGCATGTTCTAACCCATACGTATTAAGCACAATTAGGATTATTTTACCCTTGCAGAACAAAATTCTGTCTTTATTTTCCCATGGGATTGTGTGGGCATGGAGTCTTTGCTTACAATATATATCATATTTGCTGCTGTCTCATCCACAGCTCTGTTTTTAAGTTGGTTGCTATAGTCTAAAATTAGACAGGGACAAAATACATATCAATAACTTTAGAGAAAAGGAATAATCTGAAAAACAGCAAGGTTTTTTTAATCTGTGTAGACATCAAAGAGCACTAGCTTTCTCAAGTATTGCGTTCAGTTCTGGGTTCCTCAATATACAAAATACATGGAGGCCCTGGAGAGTATCCAGAGAAGGACAACGAAGCTGTGAGGAGTCTGGAGCACAAGTCTGATGGGGTGTGGCTGAGGAAACTGGGATTGTTCAATCTGGAGGAGGCTCAGGGGAGACATTATTGCTCCCTGTAAAGACCTGAAAGGAGGTTGTGGTGAGGTGGGGATTGGCCTCTTCTCCCAGATAACAGTGATAGGATGAGGGGGAATGGCCTTAACTTGCACCAGGGAAGGTTCAGGTTGGACATAAAAAAACAACAACAACAAAAAATAACAAAACAAAACAAAAAACAAAAAAACAAAAAACCAAAAAACAACAGTGGAAGAGCAGTGGTTCATTGGAACAGGTTGCTCAGGGAGGTGGGGGAATACCATCCCTAGAGGTGTTCCATAAAAACATGGATGTGGTACCTAGGGACATGATTAGTTGTCATGGTGGGAATGAGTGGTGGTAGGTAGACTAAGCAATGTTAGAAGTCTTTCCAGCCTTAATGATTCATTTCACTTAATGAAGCACTCTCTCACTGAAGAGGGAAAGACCTTTGGCAGGTATTTTATCCACTCTTCCCTTTTCTGGCTTTTGCAAAAAAAAAAAAAAAAAAAAAAAAAAAAAAAAAAAAAAAAAAAAAAAAGATTTGATTCCTTATGGAAGCAGATCACCAACTTTATCACAATATGGACCTCAGTTCAACCCAGATGTTTTCTGACAAACATCCTCTTCCCTCTGCAGCAAGCATCTCAAGCACATCCCCTCTCCTCTTGCCACCCATGAGAGCTATACCAGTCAATTCCACGCAGTTGTAAAGAATCTATTTTTAAAGGTCTTTAAGTTGATGAGAAATGCTGACCTCAGAAAACTGTGAATCACAAACCCCCTTTTCCATCTTTCCTGCCCATGCTCTCCCTGTGGAAGCAAACCACCACCATCTGGTCATCTTGCTCCAGAGTCACCACCAGGCTAGCGCTGCATTTTGTTGTATTTCCAAAAATCTTGTCCATGTCCATCCCACAGGTCAGATTTGCATTCCCTCACATGGCTGACCGTGGCAACGTCCCCTCGTGCAGCACTGGAGTGAGGGATGTGGTGACTCACCAGCCTCCCCGTGTCCCATGCCAACCGGCTGTTTGCTTCTTTGAGTGAATTGTATTGTTGTAGTCACGTTGCCACATTTGTAACTACACAATATTTTTTTATGACAACCAGAAGTTCAGTTTTATAAACAGATGCTGTTGTGGGCCTCTATTACTCAGCTGGATCAGCGTCAGTCTTTTTTTCCAGGCTGCGGTCTCTGTACTGTGCTCTGAGTCAGACACAACCCTACAAACATTTCTTTGAATCGCTGGTTTCCTCCCAGAGACTCTTGACACCTTGCCAACAAAGCAGGGCGTAGCTTACTAACTTTTTTTTTTTTTTTTTTTTCCTCCCTTTCTTTAAAGGCAGACTGATTCATAGTAACTTCTTTAAAACAGAGCTAAGTGACACCACCCTCCCATACCACCGGAGGAAACTTAAACCACCACCAGGTCACTCCCCTTCACTACAGCTCCGCACTCCGGCACAGCAGCGCCGCAGTCCCCCACGCTCCTGCTTCCACAGGTGCCAGCACCGCACGGTAAGAGTTTCTCTCCAACAGCTTTACCAACTTCTCTTGCTCACTGGAGCCCGATTCCTTTTCCTTGCAGCTCCAGCCTGCTTTTACCTTTCATTCTGCCACTTCAACTTGGTGAACAAATTCAGCACGGGACACACCTTAACCTTTCAGCATTTGCGTTGAAATGCAGCTGTGTAACGGGGCAAAGAAAGGCGTTGGGTAGAATGCTGGCTCTGGCAATGTAATTCTCACCTTTAGGGCATGTGCAGCAGGGAATCATCATGGGAAGCCCGACCTGGTCTAGATGTGGCATGGAATTGCTGCACTCTTTTGGAGCAGCACTGGCACAGTTTATGAGAAAACCCTGCTTGAAATTAGGACTGCACGTTCAACACTTCTGACTCTCGCTGACATTTTTCTGCATGACTCTATTCTCTGTCCTCTCTGTCAGTAGTTTGCCAAGCTCTAGTTTAGAACAGCAGTCATTTTTCCAAGTGGAGAACGGGAAGTTTGGGGTGAAATGGAAGTTCTCTTTTTGCTATGGGAGACCCTGTAGAGATCCTGTAGCCAAGCCCCTGCTTAGCCAAAGCCATGTGGTGAGTAGGAATGAATGCATACTGTGCCTTCCTGGGCAGCACAGGAGCATGGAGCGCTGAGGGGAAGTGTAGGATTGCAGGCTGGCAGTTTTCCCTGCTCACCTGCCTTTCTCCACACAACTTCCCCCTCTCTCCCTCCCCTCCTTCACCACTTCTCTCACTTCATCTGTCTGCCGTGTGTCCTGCGGTCAAATGCCTAAACTATTTTTTGAGGTCTGAGAAAGGGAGCTCAGCACAGCCACTTTGCTGGCACCAGGCTTCAGTTCCAATAGCAGGAACCCTGCCTGCCTCTGCAGTTTCATAGGACAGAAAGAGACTGAAGCAGTGCTTAGCCCAATCCAGCTGCAAATCACTGGAACTGGGGTTGGTGCTGTGGGCAGTCACTATAGGAATGGCTGTGAAGTTAGGCTGACAGCAGGGTGGATTTTATTATTTGTTGATGTCCTCTTTGTCCCGGATGCCTCCTGCTAGAGAAATAGCTGTGTTTCAGAGGCCGGGGAGCTGACTGAGGCAGTGTTTCCTGAGCAACTTTTGCCTAAAGGCTTTGAATTCCTCAAGGCACCTCTGAGAGCAGCCTTGTCCAGGCACTGGCCACTTGACATTGCTGGATAGAGTCCACTCACATACTGTGAGCCTTTTCTCCTGAGCAAACACAGAGGAGGGAACATGGTATGAAGAGTGTAAAAGCACAGAGCTTGCTATCTATCTATCTATGATAACAGAGGTCTGAGCCAGCCAAAATCCCCCTCCTAACAAGTCTCACACCACTGTCAAACTTAGGGACTACATGAAGACTGAGGGTAGTCTCAAGGAACTGCATCCGAATGGAAGCACCTCAGTCTTGCTAACAGCTCTTTGGTTAGAGGCAGTTCCTCGTGGCAGGCCCTGCAGTCAGCTCTCCTGGCTATGGCTGACACTTGGCATGCAGTCCAAGCTCCCCTCATGCAGCAGCTGGGCATCCCTGCAGGGCATGTGCCATCTCAAGGAGAACTCTGAGTGAGGTGGAGCTGAGCCACACCCAAGGTCACACTAACAGGCATGGGATTTGAGATCCCACAGCTAGTGCTGCCTATAGCTCTGCTGGGGACAGAGGCTTGGCAAACCGGCCCTGCTGGCCTAGCCGGTGGTCTTTGAGTTTTGCCTTGTGTGTGCAATGCAAGTGCGTGCAGGAGTTGCTGCGTGGTGCCCTGAGGTGGAAGGGAGGTTGTGTTTTGAAACAGCTCTGGAAGATGTGCTGATAGAAGCCAGCATGTTTTGGTGAAAGGTACACCTCAGGCCTTGCTTAATGTGACGGAGCAGGGGTTTGCTGTGAGCATGAATCCATCTCCCCGTTAGTCAGCTCCCAGCTGAAAAGCTGGCACATGGCATTCAGCCCATGCTTGTTGGAGAGCACGAAATATCACTACTGGATTGGTCACTCCTCTGCTCCTATTTTTTGATGTGACAGCACCATCACACAGTACAAAACAGAGCAGCCGGCAGGGCGTGGCACTCCCTGTTGCTTTGTTTTTTTTCTTTCTTTCTTTTTTTGCTGTCCTCTTGTTCACATGCAAAGAAAGTAATGAAAAAGGACTAAAAGATACGATTTCTGCACCATTCCTTCGAGGTAAGAAGAAGTAAGGGCAACAGAAGTGCTTTTTACATCTCCAAAAGGGAGAGTGAGGAACTGGGTCTCCTATCTCCCCCACTAAAGATGGATGCTCAACATACCATGAGTCTCTTCTGCTGAGGCAAAGCTGCATTCACAGGAAACCTCTTTTCCATGGCCTTGCTGGACTGATAGCTGATAGCTACAGTGCAGCCCTAAATGAATGTGCCTAAGCACAAGCTTAAACCTTGCCAGCACCATCCACATTCAGTCATCCCATAGCATAGAGTCGAGCAGCAGTTCCCCATATAAATTACCCAGAGGGAATGATAGAGTGCCTACACTCTTACACCTCTTCCTGCTATTACACTCCAGGCAGGACAGCAAAGAAGTGCATCTGAGGACCGCAATCTGGAGCAGGGTTTTTTTAACCTCCTTTTGGAAGTGTTTTAGAAAGAACCTCCTGAATTTAAACAGCTGGCCAATGAACAAAGGAAACCCTGGCCAAATTTACAGCTCTATGCATCCTCCTTGCTCTGAACTGTTTGCAGAGGGCAAACAGATTACATGGAAGCTTCTCTCTGAGTAAGATCAAACATAGTCCATAACCTGACATGGTAGGGAGGGACAAGTTAAGGCAACTCTGCTTTTGAATCCACCTTCTCCAGAAGAGTGACCAGTTCACCAAGCTCTTAGCAAAGATTTAACCCTTTGCCCCGTAAGAATCAACTTGTACCATAGGTATGGGGAGACACCCATGGTGAGCTCCTAGGGACAGGTCCTAGGCTATGCAGAGAAGCACAATGAATGACTGAGCACTGGCATGGCTGAGGGCAGGTGAGCAGTGACTAATGCCTAAGGCTTAGCTCTTGCAATGTGGCAGACACATTTGAATTTGAGGAAATCCAGGGTGAAGGCCTTTGTTGCCCTTTTGCCCTTACAGGGCAGTCTGCTTAAGGTGGGGAGTTGTGAAAGCAACTGCCAGCCAGGACTGGGTCCAGGATCCACATTCTTCTCATTCCTGAGAGACATCTCCCTTATGGGCTACAACAAGCTTCTGGAAGAGATAGTGAGAGACATGGGAGCAAGAGGGGTGAGCTGCAAATGCTCAGAGCTGGGAGCTGGCTGGTCAGGGTCTGCTGAAGAACAGCTCCAGGAACATAGAGTCAGCTACATGATAGTTAGCTCCAGCAAGAGCAGCCCAGCCAATGTAGTGTGCCCCAGCAACTGGAGTTCTCTGGTGGAATCTATTTCCATACGTAACATAAACTCGAAAGATCTCTGTCTTAAGTGGCTCTGCCAGCCCATAATAATTGCAATTGGAAGTAGCCCTTTCCAAGACAGACAGGAGGTTTAACTTCATGACCACCTTCACCCTACTCCACAAAGAGCACAGACCAACACCAGGCTGCACAGCACCCCCTTGCTTTTGCCTTGTGCACAGGAGCCAATACTTTACTCATCCTCTCTCTGCACCCTATTCCGCATTGTGGGTTGAAAGAAAGACCCATAGAACAATTTTACAAGTTAATCCTTCATAGTGTTTTCCAAGCTGGTTTGTAGGAACCTGGGCACCTTGGAATCAGACTGACCCAAAAGCTCAGACTCTGGAGATGTCTATGTCACACCAACCTTGGTGTCTCAAAGACTGTATTGACATATTCAGAGATTTTTCAGTCTTAAGAAGGTGAATGCTATCTGGTGAAGAACTATCTCTTTACTCACTCTTGAAACAAAAAGGGGGAAATCTTTATAATATCAATGTAAATCAGAGATTTGCAGTTTTAATTCAAAGATGAAGACAAAACACAGTCAGTGTCAGTTCCACCTCTATCTACAGACTATCACAAGAAAGATAAGCGGCCAATCCCAGCAGAAATGGTATGTGCACTTTTGCTTACACCACACTGTAACCTGAACTTTCCTGTCAGAGCTGTCAGATGGTTTCTCCCACGTGGGCACTGTCAAATTCACACAGATAAATATGTGCAGTCATGCGGAATCTGTGCATAAGGATGCACGCAGACACACACAGCTCAGACCTGCCTCTATAGAAACCACAGTCACACACATCCCATTCATACAGGGAGCCATGCAGCAGACACACACCCCTACACGTACTGCATCATCTCCCAGACAGTCTTCCCACAAGTGTTTCTCATCTATCTTGGCATCTTCTCTGAACTCCTGCAAGTCCCAGCAACTCCCAGCCTTTCCTGATATCTGATTAACCCACCCAAGGACCATCAAACACATCGTGGGTGAGTGTGCTCCCCAGAGCACTTCATGGAGTGTGGAGAAACCCCTCTGTGCTGCTGTCAGCTTTGCTCTCCCCTTCCCATCCTCCTTTACTCTCTGTCCATCAGTCCCAGTCCATGGTGTGTCTAGCGTACGAAGTGACATGTTTTCCACCCACAGCAGCCGCTGGCTGCCTGCCAGGCCCCAGGCAGCTGTCTCTTCCCCTTCCTACTACCAAGTGAGCTTTGGAGTTTCTGTTGATTTTGTCACATGGCTGAGCACTCCAGGGTGGTTTCTTTGGGAGAAAATGCCGATTTCTCTGCCCTAGGAACTCTGACATTTCCCCACTCTCAGATGAATCACGAGCATGAGAGCTGTAAAACTCCAGTGTGTCATCTTTCCTGACTCCCCCCTGCATCTGTCAGCAAGCAGAGGTTTGTTACCAAGGGTGAATTCTCAAGAAAGTGGTTTGGTCCCACAAGAAGTGATTCACGTGCTTTGCCACTCCCTTGGGAAAAGAATTGCCCCTGATCCCTTGAAGACCATACCACCAGAAAATGCATCCCAAGAACCAGACAAAATATTTCATTTACTTAAGTTTATTTTCAGCTGTGACCCCTCAGGCTGCTCTATGCTTTCCTTCTGGTTGACATTCAGCTACTTCTCATTGTACCTCATGTGGTCACCACAGACAGGCACCACCCATGCATACACAAAATCTTCTCGTTGCCACAAACCAGAGGCTCCAAAGTTCTCTGTGCACCCACGCACACCTCCTGCCCAACCTTTTTCCCACACATGCGAAATCTCTTTCCAGAGGCACCAGCCTACTCATCTACATCTCCATAAAAAGCATCTAACTTGTAAATTGAGTCAGGCTGGTCTGTCAAAACCAGGTTCTTAACAGCCATGCCTTTATACAGTGGTTTGTAAAAGCCTGGAGTCAGCAAGGACTGCAGATTCAATTGTATCTGAAGTGAGAAGTGGAGCAAAGGTTGAAAGCAAAAAAGATCACTTCAGGTGCTTTCTTATAATTGCCATGAGCTTTCTAGTATCAGTATAATGGGTCCAAAGTCACGGTGCCACCAGAATATCACAGAGAATGTCACATCTGCAGTCAGCTAAGTAGCCTTGGGCATGATGAGAATTCATGCTAGTATTGCACGTGATGACAAAGCATGTGATCATAGCATCCAGGGCATAAGAGGCAGCCAGGGCCTCAGTGCAGTCAAAGACAGATCCACAAATTCTGTAGGAGGTTTTATTCTACCCTGAGATTTCCCCTACTGCATTAGGGCAGCATTGCTATTTGTAGGTTGGCTTTGCCCTGAGAAATGTACCAGTGACAGAAGTGGTAGTTTGAGTTTGTAACTGTTTCAAATAGTATCATACACTTTGTTTTTGCCATCCGATCTCCTTCCGTTTTGCCTTTCCTTTCCAAGTGGCCTCGGCCCTCACTCCAACCACCAGTATTTCTGCACCTACAGTGACTCAGTGCCATCACAGACAGCGGCTAGGTTCATGTGCTTTCTCTAAATGTAGGAAAACATATACTATTGCCATCTTTAGAGATAATGTACTTGGGTGATCTGACTTACTTCTATGTTTCTTACAGTCTGTGATGGCAGCCAAATTGCATGCATCTCATTTGCATTCAATCTATGGGCATTTTTGCTGGTATTCTTGCCAGAAGCACACAGTCTTTCCCCCAGAATGTTGAAAAATGGAATATCTCAAACTCAAGGGATTTCAGCAGAAAATCAGATTTTTAGGCAAGTCAGAGTTCACCACCACAGTGCTTACAGGAGGTGCAGTTTAGATATCATATGCTCTCTGGACAGTGTATGCTCTTTCTTTAGCCCGCAGCTCTCACAGTACTTCGTCAACTCATCCTGGGAGAGAGAGGTACCATCCCAAGAAGGAACCTCTCAGAGAGGAGAATGGGAGTGTGAGTCAGATGTATTCCATTCCTCAGGAAATATTCAGATCTGAAATACCTCAGACTTATCTGAGAGTGCTCAGATTTTTCAATCAAACAACCCAACCATTCCTGTGGAAATATTGTGTCCACCTTCTCCTCTACTTCTTTTCTCTGTAGTGTACACTTCTCCAGAATCAGTACCTAATCTGGCTCTTCCTCTTGTGTAACTCACTCTCCTTATTTGAGGAACTACACTATGGGCCTTTGTTATATCTCCAAGTGGCACTTGGCATTCCACTCTGATGCTATGCTAAACAGTAAACTGAGGGCAAGGACTCTTTTCTGGACTGATCTCCAGATAAAAGGATCCAAAACACATAATTAGACAGAGGGACTTTAGGGGTGATTATATTTTGCCTGCATGAGAAAATGCTTAGCTTTTCAAGGAGTGCTTGAGTGCTTAAACTTGATTTGGATGCAGCAGATCTATGTGTTTTCCTCCTGTATGTGTGCGCCAGTACTGTCGTATGTAGATAAAGTCTGTAATAATTATCCCTAGAGTTGTGGGTTTCTATTGTTTGTTTGTTTTATGTTTGTTGAAAGCTGATGCAGTGATTGTTATTCACAGTTACTGTTGGTGGAACTGGTTATTTCTCCTCATCCATCAGCACAGTTTGCTGTCATCAGCGCAAGATCATCTCTCTTAACTCTCCCATGCTGTTCAGCAGGTGCATGCTTCTTTCCAAACAACGTTACACCTCAGTAGTCATTTTACTCTCATGCCTCAGCTCTATTTTTCTTGGATTAGTTGGGATCTTACCTTGAGAAGGTGCATCAGAAGGCTCACTGTGGGATTCATGATTTGTTTGATTGATCGGTTCTTGAGAGGCAGTGCTGGAACTAACAGTGTCCTGAACACTTGCAGGGTTAAATAACTGTGGTTTTGAGAGCCTTGGGGTGAGTCAGTGGAAAAAACTGGCAGCTCTAGGAAGGATAAGAGTGACTCATAATCAAAGAAGAGCCTAAGGAACTCCAAATCCAGCTGCAGTTTAGGAAGGGGAATGTTAGAAAAGGCATTTGCATGCAATTGTGTTTTATTGCTCCAGCAATGTGACCACACCCTGAAGTGGAGAGAGATGTCTCACACTTAACAAATGGAAAGAGTATCCTGTCAGTCCTCAGTGCTCTGCCAACTTCTCTGTCTAATGGGAGGAAAAGTCCATGCCGGACAGTCAGAGGCAGAGATGACTTTATTTCAATGCCATTCAACCACTGGTCCTTTGAGATTGTTCTCTGGTGCTTTATTTAAAAGGAAGAGAAGGATGAAAGAAGGGGAAAGTGAATAGAGAGGGAGGCTTGTGCTTTAACTCACAAAGATTCAAAACTAAGCTGTGAACATATAACCCCAGGGTGGTTGTATTTGATAGCGTGTGTATTCAGGGAAAGGTGCTGATGATCTCAGGAAGGAGGTACATTGAAATCATCTCAGCAAACAGTTCTCTCAAGCAGTGTGAGAACTGGGCAGAAAAAAAAACAACAAACCAACAAAGGGAACAAAGGATTTGGTTTTCTCTTAGCATATTGGCCACAGTTCTGTGTGTGAATTTTTCTTTACACTGTGAAGTCATATTTTCTATCACTTTCATCATACAGAAAATGCATTCCAAAGCATTATTCTAGTCCTTTAGAGTATCATGAAAGTAGGTCTCCAGTCTTTCAAGCACAGTTTTTTTTTTTGAAGCTCCTCAAAAGTAATCAGCAAAAAAAATTGCTGAATTCATTTCTAAAGAAACTTGGAAAAGTACACCTATCTAGGAAAGAAAGTTTAGCCACTGTTCCATAAAGGCACAGCAGGAAGATCTGCCACGATTTGGTGTATATATATCAGTACATCATGGTGAGAACAGCATTCATTACACCCTATGTAAGAACCAAGGTGCTGAGAAGCAAGGATGACGAGCAGTCAAAGGGATGAGAGCATTTGATTCAAGTGCTCTATTCAAGGTTCCTGCTGTAGATAGATATATAACTTCATAATGGCAAGAGCAATGGTTTCTCAGCTCAAGTGGAGCTATCTAGATCAGTTCCCATCCAGCACTTTGAAACGCACATTTCTTTTGCAGTCAATGAAAAGAAGGGGTTTAACGCTCAGGTCAAATGTATTTATGAGGTAGCTTGCATATAGTAGTGAAAAATTGGCTTCTAGCAATGCTGAACATACACAAATGTCCATCATTAGAGTCAGAGAGGATCTCCTATGGCTGTACTTCCTCCCAGATCATCAAGGGAGGCACTGCAATGAAAGAAGTCATCATCAGTATCCAGGCCATCCAGATAAATCAAGTTCTAGAGCACGGGGAATATTGCTAGGACACCCCAAAGCAGGCAAATAAGCCAGGCTAGCATTCACCAAGCCAGGGCTAAACTCCCTAAGTTCTCCCAAGTGAGAGAAACTTCACTGTTGGTGAAGATTTTCCTGAGGAGATATAGGACCAGTCACTGGACCTTGTTTGTCCTTGTAAGGAATGATCTTGTTTGAATAGGAGGAATGCGTAACAAAGGCAATTCCCTTGAGTTCTTGAACTCAAGGCTAACACTGGCTTTGGATAAAGTGCCACTGGTGGATAAGAAATCTGCCCACCCACTGTGGTTTGGGAAAACTATATCCAAAGCAGTGCAAGGAGCAGCTGCAGTATTTTACAGGAATACACTCCCACTTACAGTCACAATGAAAGCAAACCCCCCCCCCCCCCCAAACCAAACAAACAAACAAACAAACAAAAAAAACCACAGGATTGGAAAAGGTGGAGTCAGTGAGTAAATAATAAAAATAGGAGACTTTAAAAAGCTTTTTGTCATAGTTTGATTGAAAGACATCATGACAAATAGTTGTATTGTTCCATGACAGTTACCACACCCTGTACACCCTGTACAAATGGTGACAGCATCAAACTTTATTACCTGAGTCACCTGCACCCAAATAACTTGACAGCCAACATTAATCAAATGCTTGACACTGCTCTTCAGTGGTATTTTAGTATCATCATTACCAAGAAATAGAGCAATTTCGCCCCGTGAAACTTTCTAGGAAGCAGTCTTACAGTGTTCATAGGGTGGGCCCAGCAAATTTTCCTGTCTGATTTCTGTGGTTGTGCTACTTGATTACTGATACATTTCTGGGAGGACAGGAAATATTCTCACTCACTTTGCATGAATTACCTGCACTTGCTCCCTCAGCTGAGATTTGTTCACTGTATTTCACATTTTCAGGGGAGAAGGCAATAGCCGTAATAAATAGTGTCATGAGTGCTATCTAAAGTAGATACCCCTCCCAAAAACCTTGTCTTTGCAGTGGCATGTTCATCAATGGTAATGAATCTTAGAAAAAGTAAAAGATGCAGGGTACAGAGGAAAAACAAGAAATCTGCATTACAAGCGAGTTACTGCAGTAATAATGTGATCTGCATGCCTCAAGTTTTTAAAGGGAAATAAACAGTCTTCTGTGCAAACCTAAGCATCTTCCTCTACCCCAGAACACATCAGTGGTGTTTCTATTCTGGTTATTCTCCACTACATAAGGGATCAGGCCATTGAGTATGAGCAGTTCCCCAGACCATTTTCAACTGCTGCTCAGCACGTGATGTACCCAAGGAATGCCCCTCCTCCATTCTGCACTACCTGTCCCACGTCCCAGACTGACTGGAGGAGGCTGTACAGCAAAAGGGAAAGGGACAACAGGAAGAGAAAATCTTTCCTGACCTCCGTGGGCAAAAGCTCTACTTCCTGGAGTGCAAGCCTGTAGTATGTTATTTTTACTTTACAGAACCACACTCCAATTTAAGCAACCTATGTATATACACAGGCTATTTTTACAGCGCTCCAAAGCTATCCACCCCTGCTCTACATCTCTTCCTAGTCTGGTTCCTTTACCTCCAGGCTTTGTTTAACTGCTGGAGGAACTACCATGCAGATTCTGAAAAAGTTTTTAACTATGGTTTTTTGTTTGTTTGCTTTTTATGCTTACGTGCTTACAGAGTGAAAGTAAAATCAGCCTTTTTTGTCACGTGTAAATAAAGCTTATGTCCCTGTTCATTGTTGGGGAGTTGGACTAGATGACTTTGAAGGGTCTCTTCCAACTGGAGAGATTCTGTGATTCTATTCCTTGATTCTGGCCTTCCCTTCATCTTCTCCTTTTGCTCTTGTTCTTCTTCAGATTTCTCTGCACTGGTGTCACCACTTAGGAAGGATCCAAGATGTTGGTACTACTGGCTGGTATCTTTGTGGTTCACATTGCCACCGTCGTCATGCTCTTCGTCTCCACCATTGCCAACGTAAGTAGGGGCTACCCTGGATGAGCCACGGAGCTTGGTTGTCACCTGCTGCATTAGTAGCCAACGACAGGGCTGGAAGGGGGACAGGTGCTTGGGTCTGGAGACTGAAAGCCTGCGGCCCAAACACACGTCGACAGCGGGAGCAAGTGGCCTTGTCAGCGCCGCCAAAGGCACAGGGGAGGCGCCGGGCACTCCGCTCCAGACCCCGCAGCCGCGGAGCTGGGCGAGGCCGTGCCCGGGGCGATGGTGACCCCTGGCGGCTCCGCGGCCCGAGCCAGGGCCCGGTTGCACACATCGCCACGGGAGGTTACAGCTCTTCTGCCGTCTCATGCTAGGCGAGGCAGAGGACAGATAACCTCTGCGATTTCTGTTGTAGCATGGGAACAGATTTTTCTTGTGTTCTGTCTGGACTAAATGCCCCTTGACATTCAAAGCCTGTGTCAGCTCCCACACAACCCGGCTGTCACTGGCATACTCATTCAGCTCTCAATCTTGTGGCACTTGAGCTGTGGCTGCTCCCCTTTACAGTTTAATTGTGGTTAAGGTGGTGCAGTCACCGTCCCTGGAGATGTTCAAGAACCATGTGGATGTGGCACTGAGGGACACGGTGGGGATGGGCTGATGACTGGACTCCATGATCCCCGTGGTCTTTTCCAATCTTAATGATTCTATGATTCTGATCTCACAACAGGGCAAAGGGTCCCAGTCGGAGGCACAGGGCTCTCTCTCTCATAACACAGTTGTGTCATTGTGTTTCAGGTTTGGATGGTGGGTAGGAATTCCACTGGAAATGCCTCCTGGGGACTCTGGATGTGGTGCAACAACACCTGTGAGTCGCTGACACCCAGTGAGGGCAATGCTGGTAAGTAATACCTCCACTTTTGTTGTGGTGATGTCTTGCCATGCTTTGTCATGCAGTGTCAAGGCTGAGCCCTGACCTTCTCAAATCTGCTCTGTTGGCAGCTTCCCTCAAAGCAGCGCAAGCCTTCATGATCCTCTCAATCATTTTCTCCGTCATCGCTCTTGTTACATTCATTGTCCAGCTGTTCACCCTGGAGAAAGGCAAACGTTTCTACATCACTGGAGCCATCACACTGGTTTGCTGTAAGTACACATGCTGGGCAATGGCTCTTCATGCTTCCCGGTGCCTCTGCAAGCACAACAGGCCACATGTCTGCCACTCATGGCCACCAGGGAAGTTATCAGCCAGCTAAAAGCTTTCAGTGGCCCACTTTTTGATTAAAAAAAATAAAAAAAGCATTGAGCACTCTGGGCAGCCTGATCTGGTGGGTGGTAACCTTGGCCACAGCAGGGTGACTGGAACAGGACGACCTTCAAGGTCCCTTCCAAGTCATTCTAAGATTCTATGATTCATAGAGGAACTGGAAAGTGATCTCCATATATTTTTAATTTAATTTAAATAATGAAAATATTTCCAGATTTTCATTGGACAATCCCAGTGAGTTCTGCAAATTCTCTTCATAAAAGAACAAAAAGCATTCAAGTATTACAGAGGGCAGGGAAATAAAGTTAGATAGCTACTGCTCAGGGGATTCAGTACATAGCACCAAACTGTCTGCAGATCTTATTACCTGATTACTTATTTCCTCCTCACAAAAGTTTATTCCCCCGTGGCATCCACTAAACAAGACCCAAGTGTCTTATGTCACCAAGTCCACAAGAGGAATTCTTTTGAAATAAGCCCAATGGATTGCAGCCCCTCTCTCAGATGACATAAGACATGCATTACAATCTCAATCCAGAATATTACCTCAAATGTCCTACAGCAATGCTGGTTTTTATACATTTTCCAATTCTTTCTTTTCCCTTCTTTCCTACAGGGATCTGCATTCTGATTGGAGTCTCCATTTACACAGCTCGGTTCACAAAAATTCAGTCTGTGAGCCAGGCAGAAGAGGTGACAAATGCTCACCATGGCTACAGCTTCATATTGGCCTGGATCTGCTTTTGCTTCAGTTTTGTCACTGGCATCCTCTACCTTGTTCTTAGGAAAAAATAAGGTCGATGAGAGTCCTGGGGAGAGGGTTAGCTGCTGGGAATGGGGAACAATTGCTCTGCCGAGAGAACTTTTGGATAAATAGAAAGAACAGGAACAGTCACCATCACCACTACTGCCACCACCATAGCAAAACAACAAAACTAGAATCTTCAGAAACTCATTCACCAAAGAGCAGGAGGAACAGAACTGGCTGATCTCTCATTCCTGGGACTGCTACACCAGAAATCTGCAAGTGACCCAGACCGCTGTTCTCCTTTTCTATCATAACTTCACAAGCATTCAAGCCCAGCAGTGATGACTGAAGAGCACCGAAAAAATGAGGGCTACATCTTTTTCCCTGTCTAGAGCCCTTCCCACTTGCCTTTCAGCGTGCCTGGTGGGTTGGGCATTCAGGCTTACAACTCCCTTTTTTGTCTATTGAAACAAATGGGATGGGACTTTTGTTACATTTATATATATATATACATATATATATATATGTATGCACATATATGAAAGACATTACATTGAGAAACAACCCAATAGAAATCAGATTAAATTAGTATTAAAAATACTACGGGAACAAGGCAGCTATTTTTTTTTTTTTTTTTAATTTTTATTTTTTGCTGTTCTGTTTCCTATTTGACATTCCCATGGTTGAATCAAATACTGGTATGAAGGGCAAGTATACAAATATACAAGCATGGAGGATGGAGAGAGAGAGAGAGAGAAAGAGAGAGGGCGGGAGACATACACAGGGGTTCCTAAAAATAGAGAGCGCAGTTGCTCAATGATGCACGTGCAGGGAGGGAATCCTTTGGGTGTGTGTCTGCACTAAAATCTTCTGTTCAGCTCTAGTACATAGCAACAGCACTGCAACAAATGTAGGCTTTTTTTTTTTTTTTCACATGAACACTCAGGACATGGTATGAATTGGGAGCCCCACCTTGTGACACAGCTCATCTCGATTGCAGATGCTACACGTTAGTAGAGGAAATGTATTCCCTTATAAGAGACTTGGAGAGATGAGACAGGACTTGTGAGTTCTGCTCCGTGCTGCACAACCTTAGGCCAGTCACTTAATCTGGTGCTTTTCCATCCTCCTAGACCTACCTCCTATGGTTGCTGAGAGATTTGGAGAACGCTCTTTGATTCAAGGTCCCCATGTGAAAGGCTGGCAGAGGATAGTCAGGCATTGTTAGTGCTGCAACCAGTGCATTTCTGTCACTTTGAAGAACCTCAGTCACAAGTGGAATTCATAAGGGACAAGAGGTTAAATGTGGCTCCATCCATAACTGAAAGGCAGAGAGTTCAAAAAACGTACAGGTGCAGTTTGTGCTCAGATACAATTGTCTCTCTCTCTCCCTCTCTCTTTCTGTTACATTTTCTTCTCATGTATACTTTATCAATTTGGTGGATTTACTCTAGTACTGTACGTTGGTGTTTCATTAACAAAGGTTATTTCATATATAGTCATTGTAAATATTTTGAAATGCATATTTTTAACTTTAAGGGTATAAAAATAAAATCTGATTCCCTTTATTATAAAGAATTTTGCTTGTATTTTTTCTTCATTAGCATTTCAGATATTTGTTAACAGAAGTATTTGCTGTATTCTCTGAATCAAAACTCACTCCTTTAGAACAATACAGGACTACCATGCCTTACCTGTCAGCCTTCAAGATTTCCCATTTTGGTAGGGAAGAAAAAGAACAAATTTTGAGGCTCTTTTCAGGCTTTCTGCAAGCTCAAACAGATAACATGGGCAGTGGTAACACTCAGCCCCCAGAGCCAGTCTTTACTTCACATCCAAAAGAGCTGAAAATGTACTTTCTTGATCATAGAATCATAGAATTATTTGAGTGGGAAGAGAGCCTTAAAGGTCACCTAGTCCAACTCCCCTGCAATGAACAGAGACATCTACACTAGATCAGGCTGCTCAGAGCCTGGTCCGGCCTGAACGTGAGTGCCTTCAAGAATGAGGCATTCACTATGATCTGTCAGAATCTCATGTCTGTGAATGCTACTGCCTACAGTGCTGCAATATTTATTTTGTCACAGACCAATCCACAGCACAAGTAAAACAAAATCACCAAGGTGTTTGTCTGGGACATTTGACTTTGTAGAGCTCTGTTCTCCTTAGATTTGTCTGACCAAACACAGTAGCAACTCCAAAGCTTGTGCAAAAAGTCCAAACCCCAGGACACAGGCAAGTCTCACCAAACTTGGAGTACAATCATGGGAGCACTGAGGTGAGACCTAGCAGGAATCTGCTTGTTAGGAACTTTTTTAATCGATTAACCCACCATAGGGTAACCTAAGAGACATGCTAACCAAGGGCAAAACCATGACAGGAATCTGTAGCAGGTGCAGTTCCACTGAAGAAGGACCTCATACACAGAAGGATGTGGGAAAGCTCATGGTGTGCTATGAGTGGACATTTGTTTTGGCTTAGGACGTCCCAGGAATCTTGCTGTTCCTCATCCTACTGGCACTCCAAGAAACGAAGGATAACCAAAGACCAGATAGCTACTAGAGAATGAGGGTCTTCTGTCTACACACCAACACTAGCAGTTGGAGTGTGAGCAGGGGCATGCTAGTCAAGGAGCTGGTATCCGTATCCTGCTGTTTCTAGCATGGCACACCTGATAATATGACATCTTACAGGATGACAAGGCAATCCCAACTTTACTGGGATGCCCAAGACAGACAGTAGACAACTGTCTCAATATTTTATACAATAGTCTACTTCTGCCTCACCACCATTGTCACTGGCAGCTTGGCAAGGATATGAAAGCTACTTGACACTTTGGGCAGCTTGTTTTGGTTCACAGGGGCTTTTAAAGGATCAGGGCTCTGATCTACATTCAGTAAAAATCACTGGGTTGTCTGTCATCTAGCAAACCTTACTGATCCAGTCCCTGAAATACAATCATCACAAATGAGCCTTTGCTTCATATCTAGTAGGTCTCATTACCAGCTTCTGAGTCCTGTTACAATAGGACATGGCAGGTCAGGGAATGACATTTGCCATTGGTGGGACAGAACACACCAAACAGAAAAGCAGAAGCCCCACAAAAATAAATCAAATGTTAAAGAGAAAGAAGTTGAAATGGATGGGAGTAAACAGCAGTACCAGTTGTGTCCTATGATTGGTGTTGGCTCAGAAGGCATCTTCAACACAACCTGGGGATACACTGACCCAGCACCACACAGAATGTAAGACGCAAAGTCATGGTAGTCCAGGAATAGCCATTGTAGAGATTTCAGGAACCAAGCCTCATGAGGGCCTGGACCAAAATGGAGTCAGGGACAAATCACAAAGGAGCCCTTGCACTGGGAAGAGAGGTCTAAGATACAAGAGAGGCAGAGAAACAAAATGCCTGAAGCTTCACAGCAAAGCAAATGAAGGATTCTCCCTCCTTGGTCTTTCTTCTGCATGTCACAAAGCAACACAATACAAAGAGGAAGAGATTTTCTATAAGCATTAATTCATGGCATTTGATGACACTAACTCAATCAGATCAAATAACTGTCTGATTAAAAACACACCAGGAGTTAGCAGAATCCGTACACTGAGGAAGGCTCTGCTAGACCCAACTTTCCTGAAACCCCTTCAGGAATGAGGGTAAACTGAAGTTCCCCAAACAGGAGAAGCTTGGTTTAATAAGGCATTGCCAGCATCAAACATTTTATTAGACACACTCAGGAGGAATGGGTGAAAGCCATTTCCATTCTCACCACAATGTAAGCAGAGCAGAGAACTGCTGAAAATAAGTGACAGCCAGGGGGCAAGAACAAAAGACACTCTCATTCTGACCAGAGCATCAGGCCATGGAGGCTGGGAAGAAACTGTCCAGTAAGTGTTCACATTAGCAGGTTTGAAATGATTTGTATGTGTTCAGAGGTATGCTGTGAGAGCTGTAGGAGAGAATTTGAGGGAGATTCCTGCTCTGTGACAGGCAGAAGCCAAAACTAGCCAAGCAAAATAACTGACGTTTGGGCTGATCAAGGAGTGCTGACAGCGCTGGAAACACAGATGCAACAGCACCATTACAGAATGCAGCTGCCTGACAGCACAGCCAAAACAGGAGGATGGCTTGACTCCCTTGTAGCAAAGGCAACATAACAAAAACTAAAACCAACAATAACACAAAAAACAAGCCTGCAGGGAATGGGAACACAATGGGAGGCACAAAAGTTGATGCTGGGAGTGGTGGTAAAAGATTACGGGTCACTTCCAGCAATGCAGTAATTCTCTACTGCTGACATCCAGGGTGCAGTTAGCCCAATAATCATTTAACAGAAAAAAGTTAGAATAAATCAACATGAAATATTATTCCATTCAAAACATAACCAGCCCAGGAGGCAGCCCAGAAATGTATACTGTAGTTGTTTTAGTTGTGTTGGCTGCCTAATCTTAGGATTATTTACATTTGCAGCTCTGCCTTCTCAGATAATAGCAGCCAGGTACCAGTTGATTGCCAGAGGAACTGTGGAGGAATTTGAATCCCAAACCCTGTGTTCCTGCATTACACAGTTGGTGAGGTGCATCACTGCAGGCAGCTCAGCTCCCAGATCTTGTCAGAGCCTTGGTTCTGGATTAGATACACCAGTGATCTGATGCATGATGACAAATCTCATGTTGCACAATTCACTGGAAGTATGTGGGTATCTGGGATAAATATACACCTTGTCATCTGTTACACTGCTTAGGAAACTTGATTGCCTTTCTGCTCAACCTAGTGCAGAAGGCTGAAGCTGGCAGCCTTCCCCCTTTGCACCCCCTTAGCAAGTAATGAAAAGGCAGTGCGGCAGGCATGATCTCTGAGAGCTGACAGGCAGGGGCCAGCATGCAGAGACATGAAGGACCTCCAAAAAATCCCACAAGCTTGTCACATCATAGCCATGACTGGTCCTATGCAGAGCACCCTGGGAGGTGATGGCAGCCTGCAAGTCCTTCAGATGGTTAGCAGCTCCCAGAACCAGGTCCAAAGCTCTCACCAATTTTATTTACAGACTCAAGGAGATAGAAGATAGACCTAAGGGATTTTATGTTTCTAAACAGCATTTTGAAGCAGAAGAGCATTCTGGTACATTGCATAGAGGATGACCAACCATACAGAACAGCAAACTACTTTGTAGTAAAGAAACCAGAAGCCCTCTACTTCACGTCCTTTAACTAGAGACAGTTTGTAGGATCTGTAAGAAAGCCAGAGAGTGAAGAAGGTGAGATAGAGGTGGTGAACAGGAGGCCCATCCCAGAAGCCAGAGCACTACCAAGCCAAGAAGATGGCCTGGCAATCAGTCATCAGATGCTGTCATGAACAGGACAAAGAAATGGGAGATCAGACATATGAATGAAAAAGAAATAGACAGGAAGAGCAAACACTGCAGGAAACATGAAGACCATCACAGTCCTAATGGCTTGAGGGAAGAAGAGCAGTTCAGTGGGCAGGTGATTGGAATTTGGGACGCATGAATATCATTGCTATTGTCTAAGTATACAGAGCAGCTGACACAGACAGTAGGATTTGGCAGTAGGATCTCTGCTCCAAGGCAGTGCTCGTGTGCAGACCTGATGAAAACTGGGACAAACAGTTTTAACTATCTCAGTGACAAGGACCTACATATGCTCTTTCAGCCTCACGTTAACCAAAGCCCCCAGTCCCCTGCGTTGTCACTAGAGGTCAGTGCAAGCCCAGTGATCCCTCTGCTGACTATACCGGATGATTTGAAATACGCGTATCCCCAGCCATGGCTGGTGCTGCTTTGCCGTGATATAATTCAGAAATGGGAGCATGCCCCAGGCTCACTTGGCAGCCCTGAACCAGGCCCCTGCTGGCCTGTGGCAAGTATCATAGAAGAAGGCATGTCGGGACAGCTTGTACCGCGTAAGAAGTAGCACGATGGGAGCATTTATCACCAATGAGAAACCCACTGGGAAAATGGAAATGGAAGAAGAAACCCTGCTTTACAAAGGTGGGGTAACGAGCGTACCCTCTCTAGCCTTCATGGCCACACAGATGACCACAGCTCAATTCCCTGGCCACTGAGAGCAGTTTTGGGCTCAAGATGATAAATGAGTTTCCTGCCCAGTCCTGCAGTTAATGCCATTCCCTCTGCTCGGTACTGTTGTTAAACTGAGGCAGAAAAATTGCTTTGAGCTGATGCAAACTGGCTGGAAACAGAACATGGAGGGGATGCTGTAATGATCTGGAAGAGAAAGACTACAGACCAATTGGCAATGAACTTGCTACAATTAGGTAAAGCTTGTATTTGCAGTAAATCTAGGAGTCCCTACTGTATAATTGCATGCCTGTAGTAAGACTTGACTCCTATCTTTTCTTGGGGGAGTCATTGTGTGTGTTGGAGCTCCAAAACCAGGGGACAGATGAAGCTGAGAATAGGAGAAGCTAACCATGGGAGAATTAAAAAAATATGTTTTTTCCACTTAAAGGATTCTGCAAAATATAAATATCTTGCTTGATTCTGTCACCAAAGCTCTGGCAGGAGTGAGAGAAGTCCAGAAAAGAGCCCTGGCTTTGTGGAGTTCTGGGAGTCTTTATGAAGATTTGGACAAGTGTCTCCTTCTGCCCCCTCAGCCTAACTTCTCAGGTGGACTCAGAAACCTCCTTTTCCCAGCAGCCATTTCAAGCTTAAGCTCTCTTAACTGTCATCTCCCAGGCTGCTTCTGCAGGTATGGGAAATTAGAGGGGGCCTGCTGAGCAGGGCTTGGGACAAGAAAGGGAAAAGCTGTAGGTGTAGCAGGGGATTCAGGGATCTGTGGGTGGTAAAACTGCAGAGACCTGATCCAGCCTAGCTGTCAGAATCAGATGTGCAGGCCACGCTTACTATGCGCCAGCAAAGGTAAGGCTGGTGGTCTTTTCACCCCTCACCACCTCCCCAGCTGCAGTCCTGGGCAGCTGCCTGCTTCAACTGTGCAACTAGTGCTGAGACAGGCCTCCAAGGTGAACCTTTCCATACTGCTTTCACAGAGTGACTAGCAAACAAGGGCATTTGGGTCAAGATTCATATCAAGCAGATACTGGTCATGGAAAATCAAGCATAGCCACATCCAGATCCATTGTTCTTTGGAGCAGAAACAGTAAAACACAGAGAGCAAGACCGGTCTGATTGTAGTGCCAAAGGAGCAGTTACTGCACTCTGGCCCGTGAACATTCATACGAATATAGCTTTGACACATTCTAAGCTGAACTTCTCCCATTATGGTTCTCTCTGTCCCTTTTTATTTTTCCACTTAGAGGGGAAAAAAAAACAGATTTGTGCAATATTTGCTTCTAAGGAAAAGCTTAATGAAAAACAGATGCTTTCTACCATGACTTTTTCTTTTCATTCTTCCCAAGAATGACTTCTACCCTCTCCCTGTTGTGGAGCAGGAAGCACAACTTGCAAAAAAAAAAAAAAAAAATAGCTGGAAGTCATGCAAGAAAACTTTATTGCCCAGGAGAAAATCAATGCCACTTAGACCAACACATACGCTATAGATAAAAGCACCACTTGTTCAGAGAAGTCACTGTCAGGAAAGATAGCCCATCTTAAATTTCTGACCATTTTAGCTGGTTAAACACACCTCCTAATGTTAGTATAGCTTTTGTGCCATAGCAGAATTAGTTGTAGATGCAGTTCAGGTGGTCAGCTCTGACAACATAGCCATGCATGCTTCAGGCTGGGTGGTGTTAAAGAATAGATTCATGTTCCTTGGTCACCTTATCTTGGTCACTGATCTTAATGGATTCCAACAAAATCGGAGCTCTTCTTTCATCAAAATGCTCTTTGTTTGAGAAAGTGCAATGGACGAGAAGAACATGCAGTTTGACAGTTTCATTATTTGTAATTGCTCTGTTTATAACAGCATCCTTTATATGCATGGGTTCATCTCAACTCTTATGGTTTCACATACCCTGTTTTATGAAGTTTGAGAACACGGCTTCTAAGTCTCCTTCACCAGGTCTGGAAAGACAGATTTCCAACATCAGAGAAGCTTTGCTCCTGTCTTCTGAGTCTTCCAAAACCTTATGCCTGACTGTTCCCAGTATGCAGAATAGGGCTACTATCTGCACGACCACCCTCAAGATCATCAGATTAATTGGCACAGCATGGATACCGCTTATCATCATTCAACCAGGAGCACCCCTGTCCTATTGTGATCCCTAACCCTGGCAGAGGTGAGCTGGCTGACACTTGCTGTACCTTTCCTCAATCAGGCAAAGCACCACACAGCTTTCTTCAGGACTATCCTGCTTCCTGGTGCTACCACCTTTCAGATCTCCCACAGGTACTCAAAGGACAAAGGCTTCAGCTTTAATCATCAAAGCCATTAGCACCTGTCTTGCATCGCATTTACCATTCTTTTCTACCACATGTGCACTCTTAATTCCAGGAGTATTGAAGTTTTCACAATCTTTGCCTTTTCAAAGGACACTGCAGACAGCCATTTACACTTTAAATAGATATTAAAATGAAGCCACCTGCATGTCTTCCAGTTCCCAAACTGCAGAGCAGAGTGATGCGTAATTGAAGTGTACCAAACACATCAACAGTTTCCACTAGCAACAGAATAGCATGATATCAGCTTCAAATATGGACTAGAAATACCTTTGGATATCAAATGTATGTTTCAACCCTACAAGAGACTCTAAAAATAAGCCATTTATTTCCATCCGTTCTTGATTTTGATACCACATGGTTTGTGAAGTAGGACCAAACTTTTGAAACAGAAATAATAATAGAGGTACAATTTTAATTGCATTATCCTATACCCTTCTCCTTTCCACCGGATCTGCTGCCTCATTCATCATACAAAAGACCACTATGGATGAGGCTCTCTTCCTTCCACTCTGTTGTCCATACTTATCTGCATGCTAGCAATGTGCTGCATAGCATACAGAATCCTGTTCCCTCCTGGGATTTCTGATTTGCCTCATTATTACCGCTGAGCAGTTCCCAAACTCAAAAGGACTTTTTTTCTGCAAGTCACCCCTACAAAACCAAACCATTTCACAGCCATTTTTAGAGACAGAGAATTGAGTCATAGGCTGATTGCAGCCAAAAATCTGTGATGCTGACCCTTAATTTTGGGTACCACAGTGGCTTGCTGCTCCAACACACAAAAAGAAACAGCTTGTGGCCAGTGCAGAACAGTTGGGTCTATGTGGTTTGCTCGGCAACACAAAGAGTCCATGGCAAAGGCAGACAGAAAAGGAAGGGGTTGCTACAAACCACTGTAATGTTCTCAGCATGGCTGGCATTATTCATCCTCTTGCCCACACACAAAGGCAGAAGGAAGACTGCACACATTCCTTAAGACAGCAGTCACATCAGGTCAGGATGCCTCACCTGGGAAACACTGGGAAACTTCTCGCCAGTGTGAACCCTCTGGATGGGAAACACAAGCACACAAAGATAAGTGTCAAAAGGAACAACTAATCCTAGATGCCAGCTTCAAGACTCCAGTAGCCCACATACAGAAAGCTCTATGCACTCAAAGCACATCTCCCATGGGTTTGAGCTGTAGTGGTGCATTCTGCAAAGTGAATCCCAAAGGCTCCCATGAATTCTTTTTCTCTCCTGCAATAATTCATGTCTGTGTAGATTTTCTTTTAAACAATTGAGCACAGGCTCTGTCTTGGCTGAGAACCAAGTGCTGCACATTTGCATCCCAACTTTACGCCTTCTTGTGCATTGAGCCCATCCAGATGGCAGGCTGTATTCAAGACTTAATGATCTGCTTTCCCTCCCTCCAGTATGGGCACAGTAAATCATTGGCAAATCTTCACGATGATCTTTTAGAGGGAAGATGGATCAAATATATATAGCATGTTTTAAAATACTAAGTCCTTGGGAAAACTATGGTCTGCAACATTGATGCAGAGAATGGATTGAACAGGATGCCTTAAAACGCTCACAAGTCAGCATTCCCTGCCAGACCACCTTCCCAAGTCCCCATGCCTGAGACAGTCTTCTTTACCTGTTGCCTTGTAGGCAAAGTTGTTGCCAAATTTGACTTGCCAACTCTGCTCTTGATCAATTCCCTACCTATTCCAAGGAAAGGCTTTTATCAGAGACACGCAGACTAAATTTCATGAAAAAATTTCAAGAAATAAAATTGGAGTTTGGATTGTTTGAAAGTCAGGTGCTGTCCACAGAGATTGTTGGAGCCCTGAATCCCAGGCCAGAATTTTACATGTCCAAGTCACAATTGGAAGATGTATGTGTTCATGATGCACATCATCTGCCCACAAAGCATGGCACAGGATATTGGAGTCTGCTCACAAGTCTACACCTCAGGCAATGGAGACAGATTTTAAGATGTCCTAGTGTGTGGCCACATAAGATATTCTTCCATTTGGTAGGAGAATAAATAGCATGTGCAAACCTAGTCTCAATAAATAGGTGCAGAGGTTTGTGCACAGGCTGCTTCAGCTGATTCTCCACAGTATCACACAGAAAGCTGGAGGAGAGACAGGCACTGACTCTGAACTGTCCTGACATTTAGGAGCCTTAACATGAAAATCCTTCTGTGCCCAGCCTGGGTACATCCATCCCATTGTTTTCAGGCTTTCCAATACTTGTAGTGAACAAGTCAAAGGCTTGCATTTTATAGTTCTTATCGCTTCAGAGCTCTGATCTCTCCCAAAAGCTGTTCCCTCTGTGCCTGCTCAGTGAGGCATGGTCCTGCATTGAAATGCCATGTGCTGATACGGTGAGTGGTTTTGGATGCCAAGGCGATTAATTTAGGTTCACACTATACTTAATTGTGACATTCCTGGTTACTCAATGCTGCTCCTCAAATTAAGTCTACTTAACATCAAAAGACTGTTTTTCAGTGTGTGCAGTATACTCAGAAGGAGAAATTCCCTCCCATGGAGTTCACTGCATTTCAATCTACTTAAGCAGGATCTGACAATAAACTTAAGTGACTTGTATCCCTTGAGCTAACCATCTGCATAGGAGTAAGCATCAGCTATAGCTTACACATAGAATAGTGCACAAAATATTAATATACCCACATGTGCATTCAAACAAAATGTCAATGCTGTTTCTCAAAGAATATGGGAGCAAGGGCTGGAGGCCAGCAAAATAATTTTCAGCTTTTAAGTGACAGACAATGGAAGCAATCCAGTCTTGCATCTCATAAGTACTGGCAGATTGGCTAGGATTTGGATGCTATCAACGAGATTCAGTACATAGGCTTGGTTTCAATTAATGAGCATGTGTCCATATGGCTGTGTGTGTGTATGTGTTTATACTGAATGTTCTTTCCTGTCAGCGGGCATTGCATAAGTACAAGTGTGCATGTTTGTGCCTGTGAAGACAGGTTCAGAGCTAACTCAAAGACAGCCCAATGCACAGGCAAAGTTCAGTGTTGACATCCAGAACAAAAAGTCTTGTATATTAGCTGTGACAAGACCTTGGAAACTGTATTTATAAGGAACACCTCTCCTCTCTTGCAGGATATCAGTGCCAAACAATAGCAGTGAAAGCATTAAGAGGGATCTGCCACAATGCTGGGGTAGGGTAGCAACATCTGGAGCTGGGACAAACCCACCCAGGGAGAAATGAGGACCTTCAACCTATTCCTGGCAGACACACGAGCCAAGCTGCCCACACCAGCCAAGCTGCCCTGGTCTTCCTACAGGAGTGTGCATCTCAACAACATCCTGCCTGTAATTTGTCAGCAGTATTGCTATGTGTCTTGTCCAAAGCACTTGTTTCCCCTCGAGTTTTCTTTGTAAGAAGTGCCATCATGAGTACAGACTGACTGAATGAGAAGTAGGCAAGTGAGGTAAAGTGTTCTGTACACACTAAGAAATACAGATCCAGCATTTTTAAAGTATTTTATGCATCCTTAAGATTAATTCAATTATTTATGCCCCAACTCAGCTTCTTAAGTTACAATCAATTCTGTTAATGATAATGCTAATTAATAATCAATGATAAGCTAATTAATAATAAAGACATAGTAATTATGTTGATGTTGACCATATATAACCATAGGCTCTGACAGGGTGCTTGCCTACTGTTTTAGGATTAGCTTGCCTTTCCACCTCCAAGTTAATTTCCCTCAAGATGCAACAACTTTGAATTGTTCTGGCAAATATTTAATCCAGGCTGGTATTTTCATCTCTGTTGGAATTGGTACCTAATTGCTTTAAGCATCCCTTCAAGTTCTACTCTCATTTTATTCCCAAGAGCCACATACGTAGCACTCAGAAGATGACAATCCTGATATATCTGTAGATCATAATGAGGAAATGGCAGCCTGATTTTACCAGAAACTGAAGACTATTCAGGAAGAAGAGAGTCAGGACAGGATATGCTGTGGGATCAGATTGATGTTACTAGATCACCTTATGGACAGCTCATCAGCTTACAGACAAGTCTGGGCCCAAAGATTTAGTGTTAGGACAGTTTCTGAGAGCATCTCAACCTATTCCATAGCCAGCATCTCCAGCCCCTCATGTCTCCATACAAAACCTGAAGCCTCTGTCAATACCGTGACTCTTCAAGGTCTCACAGTACAAGCAAGTCAGCCAGTCATCCCACCTATTGCAGCATGGTGCCTGAAGGGAAAGCAGGCTCAGAGTCCTTGAGACAGCTTCTCACTCCTTCCTGTGTGCTCCTCTTCATCAGAACAGTAAAAGCTACTCAGGAAAGTCACACTGGCAAAGAATTCACTGACAGGACTGGTTAACTTCATGGAGTCTAGTTGGATAAAGGTGACCAACTCCTCACCCCCACGCCCTCCCCCAAGGAAACCTGCAAGTGACCAAGGACAGTATCTTCACAAGGGACACTTATCTCAGAGGCAAGGCACTAGTGGAGGCTCCCAGGAAGAAGGCTATTGCATCTACTGCATGTGTGTGGGAGGTCATAATGGTGAAATTAGGAGGACAGGAAAACAGCAGATGTCCAGTCACCGACTATGCAGAAAAAAACCAGCACAAAACCTTATCTGCCAACTTCCCTTCAATAGGAGCACACTGATAACTCAAGGGAACATCACAGGGGCATCACAGTCCCCTGAAGTCCCAGCTCTTCGCAGGTGTCTTCCAGACACTGCAGTGACAATAACAGGATGTGTGAGAAATGGGGACAGGAGCATAGAAATGGTGTCACGGATTAGTGAAATGGGAAATTAGGGAGGTATAACTGGCAGAACAGAATGGCCAAGAGTGGGACTGGGAACAGAGCTGAGGGAGAGCACGAAGACTGGAAAGTTTTATGGATGGGTTAAATTCCAATGTTCATTTATTTTAAAAGCTTTTTAAAAATTATCCCTTTGATGATCGGATGCAATTACAAGCCTAAATTAATATGCTAAGACAAGAGACAACAGATGGATACCAACCAGAAGATGAATAAGAAGAGACAATCAGGCAATTCTGGTCAGTCTGACAGACCGTGAGCTCAGCAGTCTCCTACCAGCCCACATTCACTCACAGGCACATCAATCTATGTCCTTCTGACCGTGGTTTCATTATTTCCAGAGAATTTTTTTTTACAATCTTTGTCCTCATCAGCATTTTTATTTTATTCATGTTTATTTACTCAAAATCTGTTAGAGACGTAGTGTTTGGGGTCTCACAGGGGTGGAATTCCTGTCCAGGAAAGAGATCTGAAGTTTGTAGATGAGCCAAAGGAGAGGGAAGAAAACAAACTCAGAACCCATGAATGGCTAGCTCCCTATATCTGCAGCAGCCCACACATAGCGCTCCAGGCCTGGAGTCTAACCTGGAGAGGAACAGGAAATTCACGTGGCCGATATGTATGCAGAATTGATCTGAAGTGATAAATTTGCAGGTTCCAACCTGACTCTATGCTGGGGTTATAGAGGAAAAGTAAAATTGAGTACTTCTTCCACCCTGGTGATTCATTTTTCAGTGTTTCAGACATCAGAGAGCTGAAGCCATCAGTATCTTTTCAAGCATTTGCTCCCCCAGTTAAATACATACCTAGGTCCCTACAGCAAAAACTACTATTCTTTAAGAAAAATCCAATGCTAAATACCAATTTGCCTCTTTGTAAAATCTCTCAAGCAAACAGCAAGCTTGTGATGGATATAACTCTTTGGAGGATATGCAGAACTTCAGGACTAAAAACAAAGAAATCATTTAGCTGAGTTGAAATCTCTGTCTTTATTTTGATAAGGATAACAAACTCACTTCTTCCAGTAAAATTAATGCTAGAGAACCTGAGTGCACACTTTGGATAGCAAACAGCAGCTACTGTTAAATTTTTGCAAATGACTTGACAAACAAATTTATTACAGCACATAAGTACTTGTTCCTATGGAACAATAACCCAAACTGTGGAACAACATGAAAACTTGGTAGGATCAGTAACTTGCACATAAGAATGTGCAATAACAGAATACAAATAACAGAAATAACAGAAGACAAAACCATAATGCACCTGGTTGAAACTCAGGCACTAACAAAGCCATCTCACTCACTTTACCTCTGACTTCACTGGATCAGGATGTCAAGAAGTACATTATAGAAAGGAATATGAACTAGAAACAGAGGCAAAAAGCAGAGCAATAGAAAGACTATGGCATAAAGAGAGATGAGAACGATTAGCATTGCTTGATCTCAAAAGGCAATAAAGAAGTGAGGGCTGCAATAGATAAAAATATCAAAGGATGGAGAAGACAAAATGACTGCCTTGTGCAGGAAATGGAAGAGCATTGAATTACGATGGAGGAAGGTACTGTGAAATGTTTTCCATGTGGCTTCTAAATAATGTATGGAATTTATTGTTGGAAGACGTTATTCAGGCTAAGAATTCAGGAAAATGTAGAATAAGATTTATACATCTTACACTGGATGAGATTTTAAATTATTTTTTTGTACCACAGCACATAAAATCCAGCTTCTAAGTGGCAAGGATTAACCAGAAAGTATCCCTCCAGGAAGGTTATCCCTAAACAATATCCTGTGGGGTGCTTCCCTTTCCTCTGAAGTGCTACAGAAAATTCAGAGGTAGCCTGATGAGGAACCTGATCTCACCTACAGGATAATTTCAGGGAAGTGTTTTCACAGTTGAACAGAGAAATTGTATGTTATTTCATCTGAGCCCATTCGAAATGCTTAGCAGCATCTCAGGCTGTACTGTCAGGAGATCAATTATTACATCAATAGAAGGAATTAAGGGCTTTGTCAGAAAAAAACATTGGGAAACCAACAGCCCTAAAAAATACACAGACCAAATTCTCATGCTGTCACTGCTGAGACAGAAGAGGGCCCTTCCCCTGCATCTGCCTGGTGGGAGCTAAGCTGCCAGCAGGAGAGTGGTTCAAACAGTCCTTGGCCCCACAGCAGCTGGAAGTAGAGAGCAGAGTTAAGGAAGACAGAGGCCACTTTGGAGAAAAGTACCCAGCTCCTCTTATGAGCATATGTATGAGAAAATGCTGCTATGCCTGGCTATGGGGAAGGGAGGGAGGAAATGGAAATATATATGGTGTTTTTTTCTTTTATTTTTTTAATTTTGGCTGGATTCTGACATTTTGATTCATGAAAAGGAACATGTAATTGTAGAATAATAGTATCACAGAAACATAGAATTGTAGAATGGTTGGGTTGGAAGGGACCTGAAAGCCCATACAGTCCCACTCCCTACCACCCACCAGTTCAGCTACCAAGGGCCCCATTCAACCAGGCCTTGAGCCACCAGCGATGGGGCACCCATAGCTTCCCTGGGCAGCTGTGCCAGTGCCTCACTGCTCTCTGAGCAAACAATTTCTTCCTAAAATCTAGCTGAAATCTTCCTTCTTAGTTTAAAGCCATTCCCCCTTGTCCTCTGAAGATTAGACTGTGTAAAAAGTCAGTCCCCTTCCTGCTTATAAGGTTCCTTCATGTACTGGAAGGCTGCAATGAGGTCCCCCTGCAGCCTTCTCTTCTCCAGGCTGATCAAGCCCAGCTCCCTCAGCCTGTTTTCACAGGACAGGTGCTCCAGCCCTCTGAGCATCTTTGTGACCCTCCTCTGGACACACTCCAATAGCTTCACATCCCTCATGTTCTGGAGAGAAGGCTACAATATCTAAATATTAAATGATTTTCCTGCAGCATTTAAATCACATTACTTCTGTAGACTTCAATTGAAAAACTCTGTGCCACACTAGCCTCTAATTCCAAACAGATGAACCAAAGGTTATATCTATTTAAGAAGTTCCGACATGGTGTTCTCTACAATGTTCAAAAGCAAAAATAAGATGTTATTATTTCTCTGAAGCAATATAAATTATCTTTCCTCCTTGGTCCCTTACCACTTTAGAAATGTAAAAGATATTCAGAACAGAGAAAAAGAGCCAACTATTGTCTGGAAGGGTGTAACAGAGACTGAACATTTGGGAAAGCTAGTTACCTGCTAGAGGATTTGGACAGATGTCTTTTGCACTTCATAAGCCAGCAAAGACGGGCTCAGCTGTTGGAAATTGCTTAACCTGTTGCATTCTGCTCCTGATAGGAGTCTGGTGCTAAGCCAGCCTTGTTCCTCTACCTCTTTGCCTGTCTTTCTCACACGTGCATGCACACAGTTAGGAGGACAAACTTCCACTTCTGAATGAAAGGTGACATCTCTTCTCTTCAGGAGGGTCATTCAGTAAGTTTGCAATTTAATACAGGCTTTCAAAGCTCTCATGCTGTCCAACGGCTTGACTTGGCTTCCTACTGCTCTGTAGTGCTTCAAGGCTCTTTGTTCTGTAGGGATTTGATTTTTATTCTCTCTGAGATTGGAAAAGAAAGAATCTTTTTTTTAGCATGTAGCCAGGCTGGCTTAGAAGACTAAAGAAAGGTAAGGTCACCAGTTCAAACTAAGCTACATCATTGTGAAAATGCTAACAAGCAAGAAAACTATGATTCTATTGCCTGATACAAATGATTGGATGGCAGAAGTGTCATCAAAACTATTACTTTGGCATTATGTCACAGACAGGATCTTAATGTCATCTACTGTATCACCCAAATCTTGCTACCAAGAGTAGACCAGGTCCAGATGTGCTTGAGTTGCAATATCATAACATTTTCAAATTGATTAACTATTCAATTTTATCAGCAGCCTGTAAGGGCAGGTGATGGCTATTATTACTATTCAGTGTAATGTGACTCAGATTATGCAGTGTACAATCAGGACAGCGATCTGAGACCACACAAGCTACCAGGCTACTTCCTGGCCTCTACAGCTTTCACCTACATTAACAACAAAATTATGGCTCGAACTACACCATGAGAAAATTTATACAAACTGCCTACCTCCCCCCTCCACCACCCCTACTTCTTCAGACACCTGGAGCAATATTCATAAAGACAGCAAATGTTCTGTTACACACTAAGTGTACATAAGTAGTGTTTTAGTAATTACATTGGGGTGGTGCCTTCCCAGAAAACAAATAATACAAATCTGCTACAGTTCTCAGCATGATGGCAGAAGCAACAGCATCAGACTGGCCACAGATTTGCAATAGATCTCCACTCTGACTGCTTTCTGGCTGGCCTTGGATGCATCATATCATTCATAATTCTGCCCTGCAACCACTGAGCAATGATCTCAGTAGGGAGGGCCTTTGCAACACATCTGAACCATGGTGTTGTATGATTACTGCTCCTTCCTGCAGAGCCATCATGTAGCTGCCACAGCTTTTGCTGACTGTCAGTATCCCAAAAGGACTATATAGCTGCCTTGCCTCCAAAGTAAAATGGGAAAGTTTATCCAAGCCAGCTGGGAATAGGTTTTCAATCTCCCCTGCATCTGCATGCACATAAACACACACATATAAGCTTACTACATGTTGAACACTCCAGTCATTTCATCCTTTCCCTCTTTCCTCCCTCCCTCCCTCCCTCTCTCCCTTCTTCCTTTCTTTTCCTTGCTTTTCCTTCCCTCTTCCCTTCCTTCATTTTCCTTCCTTTTCCTTTTTCCTTTCCTTTCATCCTTCTGTCCTTCCATCCTTCCATCTGTCCTTTTCTTCCTTTCTTTTCTTTCTTTTCTTTCTTCCTTTTCATTCCTTCCTTTTCTTTCCCTCCTTTTCATTCCTCCCTTTTCTTTCCTTCCTTCCATCCCTTTCTCCCTTCCTTCCCTTGTGTTTCCTTCCTTCCTTTTCATTTCTTCTTTCTGTTTCCTTCCTTGCCTCTTCCTCTGAAGGACCTGTTTCCTCTTTCCTCGGCTGGCAAAAGAGGAAATACTTCATTATTTCCTGCTGAATTTTTCCCATGTCACTGTCCAGCCCAGCACACAGCCCCATTCATTCGGAATAAGGCTGTTTCTTCAAACTGTATTGGTCAGTGCTGAGATGCCCCAGGGGCACTGGGACGAAGGACCTTTGTGACAAACTCCAGAGCTGGCTGTTACAGAGATCAGTACACATGAACTGCAAGATGCATCTCTAAGCTGGGAGAATCATCTTCTGATCTTGATGTCTCTTGCAGCATGACACCAGAAGAGATTGTTCTCTGGTCAAAACAAGCATGTCCAATCTTGTCTTTAAAAATCTGGAGAAACCAACCAAACAGTTGTGCTGCCTCAGCTGAACTGCCTGAGAAGGATGAAGTAAGGAATCTAGAAAAAGGTATCTAGAATAAGGTATCTAGAAAACTCAGAACTCTGTATTGACTTTTCACGTTTCCCTCCTTTCCCTTTCTTCCATCACTTTCCCTGTTCTCCACCACATCAGCCATCTTTTTAGAGTAGTTAAAAATCTGCTTCTGAGCTTGGAGGTTAAAAGGAAAAGTTATGGCAAAGTCAAAGCTTCAGTGCATGCTAATTTGAAATGATTTCCAACTCCAAAACACTCCCTGAATTTTCTTTAACTGCATATCAACAGTTTCCATTGCCTGCAGAGTAAATATGGCACTCAGGCCAAGCCAATTTTCCAAGTTGACATTACTGGGCAAAAGAACAATATCATTTTTAATGTGTGGAAAAATAATGAAAAAAATTACATTAACTGTTGCAAACTTTCATCTTAAAAAACAGATACACAAACTAAGTCTTACAAAAGTCCTTACGTATTTGGATAAAAATAATAATAAAGAAAAAAATAAAAATCTTCAACGACCACCAGAGGGCTCTGCTTTTGTGTGAGAAACGACCAGCTCAAGTCGGCTCCTTAATTCATACAAAAATGCCTGTGTATGCAAAATGACAATCAAGTCTCCTCATTCATTTCATTTTGTGCTGTACAATTAAAAAAAAAAAAAAAAAAAAAAAAAAAAATCGGCAGGATTTTTCTTAATAGGTTGTCTGGAGAAAATGTCCATGAACATGGTCCCAGTAATGTGATGCTATCTACGTGCCTTGGCATGCAGGAGTACAAATCACCTTGCATCTTCACAGGCTGTATATCAGAAAGCAGTAGATACTTTAGGAAACAATAGATGGAGGAAGGAAAAAAGAGAGAGAGAGAGAGAAAACAATGTTTCCTTGGGAGAGCATCATTTAGGGCATGTCTTACAATTCTCAAGGGTGCTGCACATATACTCAACCATTTGCCAAATGTCTAAGGAGAGAGCAGACTCTAAACCTGGGTGAAGATGTAAAGAATTCTCTTTCTCCAGCACAGCAGCTTTTAGATGCCATGCTGGATGCCAGGTGAATAAACCAAGCAGCAGAGCATGCACAGTTCCGTGGGAGAGAGTGAAATGGAGCTGGTGTCAGCAGGACCACCAGAAACAGCCTTCCAGTTCTAGGAGATATCTGCACTTTACTGCAGTGAGTAATGCTGTTTAGTATGGGTTGGAGTATCTCTTATTTGACTTTTACTTCTTTTCAGGGATACAAATTTCCCCCGACAAGCCCAAGGGATGTGTAACTAAATCAACTAATCTGGAGAAATGGACAGTCATGCGTTCAGGGCTACACACTGCTTAGGAACCATGGGAGGATCAATGGAGAAGCTCCTAAGGGATTATCTCTCTTACCTCTCGGTGATTTTTGTGGTGATTCTGACAGTCACTTAGAGAGGTGGCATTTAATCTTTAAACTGCTGACAGAACTGAGGTCTCAAGGTGAAACTCAGCCATATGCTGAGCAGCAAATAACCTTACTGGTGCATTCTACCCAGTGCTATAACTAAGGATGATGAGGACGGTACAAAAACACCATGGGAATGGTCAGTAATCAGAAGTCTCTACAATATCTGATTAGTAAACAATTAATGCTATGCTTTCCTCCAACTCTCCAAGGCAAAGCTATGCCCCTGTATCAGCCAAGTGCCAAAAATTTGGACGAGACACAGAGAAAGTGGAAATAAATTGCGTTATCTGTTGTTTATCAGGGTCATCCTGCAGTGCTGAGACAACAGTAAAGACAAGAATTCCCACCTGGACAGAGCTGCCCCATCATTTCTATTTATTAGACACAGCTCCCAGCCAGAACCAAGAGAAAATAGACTGGATACCTGCTTATGCCAAACTGGGTTTTTCAAACTGAGATGAAATGACAGAAATGAGAGGTCATATGAGAAAAAAAAAAGGTATCAGGAAACCTAAAAATACAGATAGAAGTATTTATTTATTTAAAAGTTTCTAAGAGAGGTAGTCATCTCCTCCTCATCCTTTGTTACCTAAGTTACCTGTGGGCTTCTGTAGACCTCATGAGAAGTCAAACTCAGGAAGATATATCTTTTCTAAGTCTGATTTGATATCTAATGCTGAACCTTAAGAATCCAGCAGGCCAGAGGAGGAGCAATTACTTGTGTTCCATAACCATCTTTCACTTGAATTGTCCCCACCCTGTCATACACTGCTACAAGTCTGTAACCTGTGGGGATACATGAAACAGCCAGCACGGAGGAGACTCTGTGATCTGCCTGAAAGAGTGTGTCTACCTGTACTTTCAAGAACAGATTCAAAAGCCCACAAGGCAATAAACCCAGGAGGCATCTTGCATAGATACCCAGCAGACTTCTATTCTTAGAATGATTCCAGCATAAAATGTTCCCCAGTTTGTCTTACTGATGAAAATAGTTCTTAAAACTGGACATGATGAAAGATGCCATCACTGGGAAAGTGCTATCTAGGATGCCCAAGGGGGGCACAATCAGTGTGTGAACACAGCATGTGTCACAGTGTATAAGCAAACAACAGCATTATGCTCATGAGCAATATCTCTCTGAGAAGCCGAGCAATGGCTCTTGAAGAAGCCACGTTTGAGCTATGCATACTCAAGGGTTACGAAAGGTACTGATGATTGCGGTTATCACTGAGGACATTTTTGAAAATGTCCAAATGACATAAATATCAAATTATCATTTTCAAATTTGAATCAGACCTGCGGGGTAAGAATCATCGTTTTAATTTTAGCTATCTAAGAACTGGGCATCTGGACAAAACCAATAATTTGGGTTTAACAGGAGCATCCAGAGGGCAATTCAGTGAGTCTGAACACAAGACAAACAAGAATAGGCAGTGTCACCTGCTCTGTGGGATGAAGATAAGCAGGTACGGATTGAGCAAATGTCCAAGAATAACTAGCCTATGGCTGCTGACTACTCCCAAGTGCACCCATCCATCTCCAATAACATTCTTGAGAAGGACCCCCTTGCCTACATTTTTTAGTAAAAAGGCTGTCGGCTGGGAACAGCAAATCTATATAACTGAAGGCAGGAGCAGCTTGAAAATCTAAGCACTAAACTCTCCACAACCAGTGAGTTTTATTCTTGTATGAGTAAAATAGAAGGAACTAATCCCTCTGGATCTTCTCTTGCAGCCAAGATTGTACAGCAATGACTGTAAAGAAGCCAGTTCTTCAGCATGTCGTATATTTCCTTGGAAACATGGCTGGGCAGAGGGCTGTTGAAGGTGAGAGCAGCACAGTGGTCCTGTATTGCCATCTATCCTGATTCCCAACCAACATAACCTGGGTTAGTATGTCTTCTTGCCTCCTGTCTGTTCTTCCAGACATGAAAATAGGTGTGCATAAATACCTATACCAGTCCTCTGGTTGGTACTGAAATCTATCTCAGAATATTACCACCTCTTGTGTGGTAAGGTTTGGCTCTCTCCTCAGGGGAATGTTCCCAGTAATGTAGGTTGCCCGGAGAAGTTGTGGGCACACCATCCCTGGAGGTGTTCAAGATGGTTGGATGGAGCCCTGTGCAGCCTGATCTCGTGGCTGCCAACCCTGCCCATGGCAGAGGATTTGAAATTTTAAGCCACTTCCAACTCAAGCCATTTCATGGTTCTATGTAAGAGGGCAAAATGCCAGAGACAAATTTTGCTAACAGCTCATATGACTGTAATGATGGAGAGTGGTTCTATGTTCCCTTAGTCCTTATAGTGGATATTTTTCTGTATGATATCAGTTCTTAACGAGAAACTAACACTCACATGACAGCTCACACTCTTACCTACCTGTACTGTCCACCACACAGCTGTGTACATCCACTGTGTCACACATCTCTAGTCAAACCCTGTGTTCCCTCCTGCCTCTATATAGGCATAAAAGCAAGCAAACATGCCAGAAACTTCACAAGCAAGGGCTTTTCCCTCACCCCAGTTCCAAAGGGCAACTCACAGAGAAGCCGAAGGCTGAGTTTTCCCTCAAATGTTCCTTTTACAGTGGTGCCCAACACCTCTACATTCGTGCATAGCTCACCGTGCAACACAAAGCAGCTGAAAACCCTGCAGAATGGGCATAACTGAGAGGCCGAGTGAAAACACCTTCCTGCCCTCTGCAGTCCAGCCCCTGCCAGCGGAGGTGACAAAAGCAGGAACTCATTACAGTCTGTCACGTCTCCCCTCTGTCCCTGTCCCCTCCTCCCTGACATCAAACCTGGAGCGTCCAGGGGGAAGTCCCATCTGCTTCTCATTCCAGACCATGTCATGTCATAATTATTCCTAATTATGCCTCATTTAGCTTGATATGTACCAGATTGGCAAAGATGCCCTGGTGAGAAAGAACATCTTGGATGGCTGTAGCGGAGAGGCAAGGTAAGAGGAAGTGTGAAGCAGAAATTAATAAAAGGATGCGAGCCGCGCTGCCAAGCGAAAGGTGTCTATGGAGCGTGAGGCACCGGGCACCGCGGGGCTCAGCCACCCCGCCCGAGCCTCTGGGATGGCGGCGGGTGATGGAACGGCCCCGGTGTGGGCATCACCAGGCTGCTACAGGCCGTGCAGCGGACGGCCGAGCTGTGCCCGCCGCCCCGCGCCTCCTTCCACCAGATGGCGCCCGCCGCCCCCTGATAACGCCCCGGCCCGGCGCCTCCCTCAGCCGCGGCAGCTGTACCGCAGCCCGGTCCCTGTGCCTGCCCCTGCACGACGCGGTCTCTTTTTTGATGGAGGACCTGCTACGTGCGTGGTATCAATGATAGCAGAGGCACTTACCGTGCTGTAGGAAAGCTCCAGTTCCCATTCGCTCCCCGTTTCTCCACGTGCAGATGCCTCCTAGACCAAAATCATATAATTGATCATAGAATCACAGAGGTTAGGGAAGACCTCTAAGATCACCTAGTCCAACTGTCAGCCCATCCCCACCATGCCCACTGACCATGTCCCTCAGTGCCACTTCCACACGGTTCTGGAATACCTCCAGGGACGGTGACTGCACCACCTCCCTGGGCAGCCTGTGCCACTGCTGCACCTCTATTTCTGAGAAGAAATTTTTCCTAATATCCAACCTGAACATCCCCTGGCACAACTTGAGACCGTTCCCTCTCATCCTATCACTGTTACCCGGGAGCAGAGGCCAATTCCCACCTCACCACAACCTCCTTCCAGGTCATTGTAGAGAGCAGTAAGGTCTCCCCAAGCCTTCTCTTCTCCAGACTTAATAATTCCAGTTCTCTCACCTGCTTCCCATCAGGCTTGTGCTCCGACCCTTCATTGCTTTGTTGCCCTTCTCTGGACACACTCACAAAGAGGCAGCTGATCCCCTCAGATGGCCCTGGAAGTCACACAGCTCCACCACCACATACCCTGGCCACCATAATCTCTTTCTCTTTGTGTGTCAGCAACAGGTTGAGGCTGAAAGACCACCCACCTTTCTGCCTTTATTCACACCGGCCTTTCTTCATATCTGTGTGGTATCCACGTGCCACATGGATACCAGTAAAACATAATGCACAAGACAGTTCAAAAATGACCGTGCTTAGTTTGAGAGGAGCATTTCATAGAGTCATAGAATCATTTGTGTTTGAAGGGGCCTTTGAAGGCCACCTTCTCTAACTCCCCTGCAATGAAAAGGATACCTACAGCTAGGCGCTCAGAGCCTCTCCGGAGTTGCACTCTAGGTGCTCTACCACCTCTGGGCAATCTGTTCCAGTGCCTCACCAGTCTGACTGCAATTTTTTTTTCTTATATCCAATCTAAATCTCCCCTCTTTTAGTCTGAAACCATTTCCCCTTGTCTTATCACAATAGACCCCACTCAGGAATCTGTCCCCTTCTTTCTTATAGCCCCGCTTCAGATACTGAAAAGCCCACTCTCAGGTCTCCCCACAGGCTTTTCTTCTCCAGGCTGAACTACCACAGCTCTCTCAGCTTGTCCTTACAAGGGAGGTGTTCCATCCATCCAATTAATCATGTTGCCCTCGTCTGGACATGCTCCAACAGGTCCGTGTATCTCCTGTACTGAGGACTCCATATCTGGACACAGTACTCCAGGTGAGGTCTCACCAGCACAGAGCAGAGGGGCAGGATCACATCCCTCACCCTGCTGGCCACATTCCTTTTCATGCAGCCCAGGATACAGTTGGCTTGCTACGCTACAAGGACACACTGCTGGCCTTGCTCCTTTCCAAGCTCACACTGCAGAACCTACCAAGGAATCCCTCATCAGAGTGAGTCTAAAGGCAACCAAATAACAACATCATCACTATGACCAAGGTGTTTTCAAAAAGCATTTTGGGACAGGAGGAATGAGCTAGCATAGGGACAAAATACGCAGAAGTGACATCTTCATGTGCACTGCTTGCTTTCTTAAAAAAAAAATTCAGAACTGCTTGGGGCTCAGTTCCTGTGACTAAAATGGCTGTTGGGAGAACCAGCGTTCCGCTGTAGTCAGCTGCAGGCTACATCTCTGAGTTGATGCAGGCGCTGCATCTGCAGAGCTCCTGGCCCTCCTCTCTGCCTCTTTTCGCTTCTCAGCATCAACTTCCCAAGAAGACCACCAGGGAGACAGGGCTGCTTTCCCCCAGTCCTTCTCTGAGCTCACTACTCTCTTGCTGCAGTGGGATGGGGTCACATTCCAGAGGGAAAGAGGAAGGCAGAGCCACCTGCAATGCAAGCACATAGGCTGCTGGTGGATGGAGCTGGGCAGCGAACGAAGGATGATTTACTGGCACAAGCTAAGCCAATATAAATAATTAAAATGATACAGGTGTCTGCACTGTAAGAGATTGCCTGACTTAATTCAATTCTTTTGTAAACCATTTTAGTTAAATCTGTATAAAACTTGTGTTTAAGCAGGCCAAAAAATGTTAAAAATCATTATTAATACGTGTCACCAAAAAACAAATACAGCTTATCAAGGCATTCATTTTTGTTGACAGGATAGTTATTTCACCTTGCATTTCTTTTTCTGTTTGTTGTTTTCTTCAGAGACTGTACATTCTTCTCTGCTGGGCCTGCCCCTCGTCTCTTTATACCGTATAAAAAGAGGGCTATCTCTACTCAGATACGGGCAAGTCCATCTCTAATCCTCTAATCATAGAATAACCATGGTTGAAAAAGACAGCTTTTATTTTACTTTATTTTATTTTTAATCCTATTCCAAAATTACCCATCAAATCTTTATTTCTGTCCAAAACTCACTGTGGCAACATCTCAAGATCTTCTAAAAAATATTGCCCAAATGCTCAAATAATTTGGTCCTGCCCACCCCAGCTTCCATAGTTTTTAAACAAATGCATAATAGAGTTAAGAACTACTAATAATAAATCCCTAAATTCCTACCAGAAGTCAACCACAACAGGACTAATGTAGGTCCAGTCTTCCCCAGACATGTTTTTGTGATCTTTGATCACAGAAGAGGAACTCTGACAGGTGCTTCCTTTGTCTTTTTGTATGCTCACAGAATGCTCAGTGTTTGACATTCCCTGGATCAGCCATTAGTCAGTTCTACTAACCAGTAGAAACTGCCACTGACAAGAACAAATAACAGAGGGGCACATTTGGGGAGAAGAAAAAAAAAAAGAAACTAGTGGGATTGTAGTGGATTTCTCTTATCTGAACTGCTCTGAAGGAATGAGGAGGGACCTGGGACAGAGCAGGATTTGAAGAGTACAGAAGGAAGGTGGTCTGGTTTGCAGAGAGGGGATAGGAAACAGTCTCTAGACAGGTAGGGAAGCAAGAAGCATTTAGGCCCTGGGACAGCAGTGTGACAGCTACAGGCTCAGGAATGAAAGAGGCCACTAGTGCCAAGCTGGTGGGTGGACAGCTGCTGGATACCCCTGGGCACCTCTAACTGGAGCTCTGGTTTGGTGGGCAGAGACATATTTGCTCTATGCTGCTACATCAGTCAGACAACACTCACAGGCAGCCTCCATCTTCTACAGAAATCAGGCTGGTTTCCTACCCATCTCTGTGTTTTATGCTCTTGAAGCCAAGTAGCCTGAGTGCAAAACCTAAAGGCACATCAGAAGAACTAGGGGTAAGAGTGAACTCAGCTAGGCACCCACAGCCTTGACACTGATGCTGTCTAAAGAGCACAGACCCTCACCAAGGAAAAGTGATGTGCACAGAAGAAGTGGGAGAGGATGTCACCCACTCACTGCCAGCTGTCCCAAAGTCCTGTTTGTTATCAGCGCCAGAGCCTTTCTCCACTGCAAGACAAGGCTACAGACTGACACAGAAAGGTGGGACCTTGCCCATCTTGGATGCCAGAGCATGAGGTAGCTCTTGAAAGCCATGCCGGGAAGGCTGCTCTCCCCTAAACAGAGATTAAGCCTTGTGTACACTTGGCAGGGACCACAGGCCACAGACAGTCACCCAGCCCGGTGACATCACTGGAGGCCTCAAGGGGAGACCGTCCAAGCCAGGATTTGTGGTTGTTTACCTTGACATCCATTTGGATAGACTCCAAGTGTAGACAAGGGATTTAGATGCCCAGATTATTCACCCTCATGGCAGCAATGCTCAGACACAACCACAAGAAGATTAGAGATATCCCATCTGTTTAAACTGCTCCCCTTTTCCTGCCAGCACTGATCACTCTCTGACATCCCTGACGAAGGGAATTTAAGCCCCGGTTGCACTAACTAGCAGGAGCATGAGGACTGCATTTCCCATTGAACTCCATTGGCTTTTTGCAATCCAGCTCAGTGTCACTCATGCCATCAGTGGTCTAATCACTGCTGGTGGGGCCCCACACCTCAGCCCCCAGCTGCAGTCCCTCGATTCTTCAAGGCATTAGACAGAACTGTAGCAGAAAGATGAGTCTTGCTTTTCTTATTCAGCTGTTCAACCAAATGGTGATGATCTAAATAATGAGAAAAGCCAGCAGACAACATAAGGAATTACAGGAAATGTAGATCTTAGTTGTCCTCATGCGGTTCCAGGTTGTGATGCTAGTTTTACTCACACTTTAAAATGTCACCTCCTTGGGCTGCAGCCAAAAATAAGTTCCAGTCCAGGCTGGAAATCAGAGGCTTTGACCGAAAGTATCTTTACTAAGCTTTAACTAAACCATTTGTTATCAGTAATTGCTACAAAATAAGAGACACTCTGTTCAGTCCTGCATCTTTGGAAGGCAACACAATAAGCAATTATGAGTTTACAGAGAAATTACATAATCATGTAGTCTCAAGCACTTTCCCTGGGGGTAGACACTCCTGTTGTTAAGCAGTGAACTCAGAGTGCGGTGTAGCACTTTTCCCTCACTGTGCGGTTTGGAAGCAGAGAGCGAAGTCCTTCATGACTTCAAGTGCTCGTTGTTGTGGTTCTGCTCCCCAGAAAGAGGGCACCTCCCACAGCCAAGTGTACACCTTTGACTTGTGAACAGCCTTTTCTACAGACTCTGTGGAAATGTCACCAATGCTGAATATCCATTAAAACCACTTTTTTGCACAAATTACAAGTCTCCCTCCTATCCAAGTAATGACTTAGCTCAGCCCGACTCAGTTTGAGAGCACAGATAAGAACACAGCAGAGACTAATCTCACTGGGAGGCAGTCACATGTGTATGCTGTGCTATTACAGCTTTAATCCTTGCAGAGCCCACTTCAGGGCCCAGTAACTTTTCTTCTCAGCCCTCTGCAGGAGTAGGCCGAGGAGAAATTGCTGTAGATGACCAGGAATTAGTGATAATGGTGGATTGGTTAAGGAGGCATTCCCATACTACCAAGGAGGAGCAAGATGAATCGTAAGCATCCCTCCCTTCATTTTATTTATTTATTTATTTATTTTGCAGCAGATCTCAAGCCCATCAAATCTGGTGGTTGTTTATCTGTTCTCCTGTCATCCCATCTCAGTATCTCAGCTATGAAAGTAAAATATAGCTCATGCTCTTATTCTTGGCAGGTAAACATATGTACTATTTGCTGTCTCTAGTGCTTTTTAATGTCCTAGATTACTCTTTTGAGGGGTCAGAGAATGCCTTCAGTGCTGTCCAGGCAAAAGATATCCAGTCAGACCCCTGCTGTATTCAAATAAATTGCCTTTTTCTTTTTTTAATCTTCTAGAAAACATTATTTGCCCTCTAGGCCTGACTGTTATTCCCACACACTCAAAAGCAACAAAACCCAAACACACTGAATTCTTTATAGCCAGCTTAGTGGGAAAGAGCAAAAATATCTAAAATTATGCTTGTGGAGGGCTGCATAAGGAGAAGAGGGAAGCAGAGATGAGTGGCTGTGCTAATAATAGTGCTAATAATAATGCTTATCTAAAGTGCAGCCCATGATTCTCGGGTACCATACCACAGTGACCACAAACATCAGACCCTTTCTAGGCTTTCTGCTAATGTTTCATGAGCTGGCAGTGGCCCTCTGCACCATCCAGGAGCAGATCCTGCTGCAGTGGGACTTGCTCTGTTCAAAGGGAACTGCACGGCTTGTTTGAGGAATGGACTATGCAAGGGGCTGCATAGCACAATGAGGACAATCTCAAAAGCTCAGTGCTTAATTGCTCCTAGATTTCTTCTTAATTTCATCTCTTGTGTTATTCAACTGAACGACCAAGATGCTAATAAACTGGTACACCCAGCTCTATGCAGCAGAGCAAGCCGGCTCAGATTATAGGCAACATAGCACAGGCTGTAAGGCACTGAAACTGAAGAGATAGAAATCATTGCTGTGAGAGCACATTTCATCACTTTCTTCCCAAGAGTGGAAATCCTTACACCTCCTATCTCCTCACCCCCAATACCCCAGAAGACATTCAACTGCATTATATAACAGGCAAAAACTTAATCTACACGACAGCCTCACAGCAGCAGGGCTTCTTCATCACCCTTGGGGAGAGATTTCGGGCAGGGGCAGAGGAGCTTTGTATCGTACAAAGCAAATTGCAGCTACTGAGTTAGATTGCCATAAAAAGTCTAAGCCATCAAATGACAGACAAGGAATAAGATGGAAGGATGGCAGAGAGAGACAATTGAGATGGAGGAACAATTTTATGGGTTGCTTCTTTTGTTTTGGTTTGGAAGAATAAGAGCATTGCATTTACAGCATATTATGCACAGTAAATGCTGAAAGGCCAAGCAAAGTAAAAAGGGGGAAAGGCCCTAAAAACCTTCTGTATATTATTGGAACATGAGAAGGAAAAGGTTTTGTTTCCATAGTAACAGGGCCTATGGTGCTTCTGCTTGAGCAATCTACCAGAGAAAGAGGGCTTTTCCTATCAGAGATGCCACTGAAATGAAAGATAATTACAGAGACCCTCTCCTTCAACCAGGTGCATTTGTAAATATTTCATTTGATGTATTTAAGCATTCAAATCTAACACAGTTCCCAGAAATTGGTGCCTCACAGATAAAAAGAGAATGAGCCCCTAGACAAATGTAGGTGAGTACCACAGGTCAAATTTCTATGTAGCTTCAGGCACGTGGTGGTGTTTTTGTCCTTTTGCTTTTCTTGTTCTGTGACTGAATGTACTCTGAGGTTTCAAGATAATTTTAAAAGTTAAAATCCTTTTTGACTGCAGATTTTGGTTTGCAAAGTTACCATTATCTTCCAGTGTAAGAGGACTTTTTTCCCCATCTGTTACCTCCAATTTCCCACATATATGTATGTCAAGTGGTGGTCTATGGCAGCTTTCATGCACCAGTAGCACAGCATAAAAAAAAAAAATAAATAAATAACCAAGAAAAAAAAGAGCACACAGAATACCAATATAAGAAGAACTAGAACAGGACTCCAAGCATAGTTTTTATCCTTTTACAAAGAGCATCATAAGATCATTGCTTACCAAAAGTGATTAGATTTAGTACTAACTGAAACTATCTGTCAACAGCATTGATAATCAAAAGTCCAAAAAGAGATTGCTGTGCATGTAGTGAAAGAAAACTTTTGCTCCAAAGAACTTCAAATCCAATCATGAGACAACGACTTAGATAACTGTATTTTTGCCGCTGATAGACAGGGATAAGGTACAAGAGGTCAAAACACCTTGCTTCTTGTAACAGAAGCGTTTGAATGTTTTGCTCCTGAACTCCACCCAGATGTTTAGCTACATGAATATCTCTAAAACAGGATCTCCAGGTGTTCAGTTGCAGAAATCAGTAGACATAGCTCAGCTGCTGAGACCCAGCATAATCATGCAGATGCAGTAAATAAAGGCAGAGCAGCAACTTTATGGCCACAGGATCCTGATTGACACTCCTCTGCCTATTGTGGTTTCATTGAAGACCCTTTCTTACCAAACTAGAAACAGTACCAATGTAAAATAGAATAATAAAAAAAAAATAGTATGAAATAATTAAAGAAAAACAAGCAGACCAAAACCAACAAACCAGACACACGAATACACAAAAACAACAACAAAAACCCGTCATCCTTCAGCCACAAGAGTATTTTACATAGAGGAAGCAGGAAAGCATTTACCTGCTGGAAGGAAGATATCTCTGCACTGATCAGCTGCAGTGTAGTTAAGGAGGGAGAAAGCAGAAGCCTTTCTCTCTCATATTTTAAGGGTCAAACTCTGAAATAACTTGCTGGGAAAAGCTTCTGTTGGAGGTATCTGTCTGTTGTCTTTCTATCTATTTTTGCCTCTGCATATCTAACCTTTAGGAAAGAAACCATTGGGAAAAAGTAAGTGGAGACTAAAGGGTACCAATAGCTAGAGAAAACAAGTACATGTGCTCTCAGGTGCAGGTGCCAGGACCATCAGCAAATAAACAGGTTGCAAAACTGTGCTCCAACAGAACAGTCTTAGCACCTCCGGATCCTGAAGGGATGGATGTATGGAAGTGTGAGGATGCACACAGCAGGATACATTCTTTTCTCTGGGAAAGGAGCTGACAGTGGTGCCAATCAAAGCCTGAAGCTGGCAAAGCAGTTACAGAAAGCAGACCAGGAACAGACTGATGGCCGCAGATAACACTCTCCCATTGCTCTTTGCAGTTTACTGACACAAGGCTTTCCATTCTCAATGCTAAGGCAGGAGCTCCAGTCCCTCTTTCATCCCACCTAGATAAGTGCCAGTATCTCACCACTACCACCACCACCACAATGATGGTGACACACTGCAACAACAAAACTCATGAGGCTTTTTGTGCCTTCTGTTTGCATCCCTGCCCCCATCATAGGTTTCTCTTCTGAGTTGTTAAGACACAGAAAATCTACATATCTACATCTGTGTGTTTGGAAACTGGCCTGATAGAGCTTTGTCTCTCTGTCATCATAAAGGCACATCACATTACCAAAAAAGTAAATTTGTTTCTCTGATGAGGCATCAGAACAGCATGGTGGCTGTTAGAAGAGATGGAAAGTAGATTTTGAGCTAAGTGCATTTTTTCTTTTCTCTTTTTCTTGCAGTATTCTCCATGCAGAGTCAAAGAAAACTTGCAAAGATTTTCTATAGTGCTCCACTGCAACTAAGCACAGCTTCCAGAAGGTAATCCTGCAGAGGCACTTTCAGTAGCGCTTAGAGACACAGAATTAGCAGATGTGGCGGGATTGAATATCCTGTAAGCAACATGAGGATCTCATAAATGATCTGCCTCACAGCTCACTTTAGATCTCATTTTGGTATACATACCACATGCTCCTGGACCCAACTGAAGGAATTGACATGTTGGAGTGCAATATGTAGGACATCGCAAGGAGAAGTAGCATCTCCAACACACCTGTGAAGAATAAGGCTGCCATTTCCCTGCAAACACCCCAAGGCATGGAGTCTATCTATCTCCCAATTAAATAGATTTAAGTCAACTTAGCACTATATTTTTCATCTGCCTAGTACTATGTTATCCCCTTCCATTCTCCCCTTTTGCTTGAAAAGCTAAAGAAGCACAAGGTCCATCTGAATTTGGTATGGTTTTACATAGCCCAGAAGCTGCTCTGAATACAGAACTGGTTCATCTCATCCTAGAAATGCTCCCTAAACTGAGGACTATATCAGGAGTGGGAGTCTGTACTGCCTTGCACACACCCTGCCCTAGGGGAAAAAAGTTTTTCATCTGCTCCTCTCCGTTAGTGGAGCTGCGCCCAGCCCATAATCATCTCTCCCAGCATAAGTTAGTAAGTGGGCTGATAGCACAGTGCCTTTTCCCTCCTGCGAGGACACCCCACCCGCAGCTGTGTACCTAGATAAAGTGCCAACAAATTATGGAGGCGAGGCAGAAAATCATTCCTACAGCTCCATTTGTGAGATAATTTATAGCATCTGCTTCTGAATTCAAACGAGAGCAACACTGCAGCCTTTCTAACCTGCTGCTCTTGCCACACTGGTTGCCACCATCTTCGGTTTCTTTGGGGAGCCTCTGTGAAAGGGAAATGCATTAATGGGGCACAGGCCAGCTATTAGCAGACCCCTGTCCAGATTATAATAGAGATCATAGCTTGTTTGGTTGCCCACAGCCTCAGCAAAGGCGTCATGGACTGAGACAGGGTGACAGAGGTGGTGTTCCTGCCCTCAGTCAGCAGTGCTGGAAGAACTGGCAGCCAGGCAAAGAAGGCAGAACAGGGCACACTGGTTTCACATCATTAGCAAGCACAGAAATAGCAGTAATGTGCCAACAAAAAGTGACCCAAAAGCGGTTTGTCTACGTCACACTCTCAAGCTGGGGAATCCACCTTGTGTACTTGCCAGGCATTGCAAGAGTACACTGGGCACTCTAATTTTTAAGTCACAAAGTCATTATCAAACCTCAGTGGTGTGAGATGGGGTTAAACTCTCTCCCCTTGCCTATTCCTGCTTGACTGAGGCACGGATGAGCAACTCTTCTTTGCAAGACACACCTCTTTCTCTTGCTCCTTCTCCTGCATGCTCCTTCCTCAGCTGCATCACAGCTGCCCACCCTCAGTGGAGCTTGACTTTCTCATCTACAGCAGGCTAAATCCCCTTGAAATTCCTATCTGCCTGCTCACACTTGGTGCCAGCACGGAAGATATACAAGTTGAGAATTAACCCATCCTGCTATGGTGAATGCACTTGAGTCTGACATGTCTGATCTAACTTGGATATCTTTAAAAGTAGGGTAAACTGTACTCTGGAGGTCCGCATATCCATGTCATGGCCTCTGAATTTATGGAAGATGTGTCCACCTTCCTCAGCTAATGATTGGATTGGCCTTTCTGCCCACAAGAATTACACAAGACATGCCATATGGGCTGGGGAATGTTGAAGTAAGTCTTGGTTCACAGCAGTCTGTGCCTGTGCCACTTGGGGAGAGCTGCCCAGTGCTGGTTCTCCTGTGATCTTCTCTTGACAGGGAAGGAACAGGAAGGCAGCAGCAAGTGCTGCTTGCAGTGCTACTGGCCTTCCTTCTAGGAGCTTTTCTGCTCCTCTTTCTTTCTCCCTCCCTCTCAGCTTATGCAAAACAGCTAATTAGTTCCATTTGTAGCAGAGCACCATCTCTGATTGTTCATCAGTAATTCCTTTGTTGCCCTCCATCACTCCTGTTGAGCCTCATTAGTGCTGCTAGGAAGCAGAGTAGCTGATAGGATATTTATAGGAAGGGTGGGGTGTTCTTTACACTTTATTGCTGACTAATATCCATTTCCCACTTACCACCTCTCCCTTCATCTCAGTCCTCCCCTGAGAGCCTCCTCTCAATGTGAGGAGTTATCAAGGGGCAAATATGAGACAGGACAGGACTAAATTGTTGTTTAAGAATCAGGGAAATGAGAATGGAAGCAGAAAAAAAGTTGAGCTGGAAGCATATTTCTTGGTCAGGAGTGCACAAGCCTGCATAGAGCTGGGAAACCTAAGAGGTGGGCTAAGCATGTGCCTCTGTACACACATACATTGGTTGGGACAGCAGGCCACAAGTGAATGCAAATGAACTTGGCTTATCTGGGAGGAGAAGAGCTGCTGTGGAGAGGAGAAGGCTGAAGAACCACAGGACAAAGAGAGGAGGAGGAAGGAGGGACAAAGTCCTAAATCATTTACCCAGTATGGACATTTTTATGACTTCATAAATGGAATATGCTTACTGTCAGCAATCTGCCTTTCGGCACCACAAGGCCAACTCGTTTGTCAAAGCCATAGGCCTTAAACAGCCAGTAGTCAAACCAGGTGACATTTTAATACCACTTTACATCTCAAGATTGCATCTTCCTTCCAAAAGGTCCCAAGGAATTTTTCCAGGCACATAATTCATGTCCAGTGGCACTGGAGTTTGTTCCTGTGAAGGATGAGCCAGCTCCACCACTGTGCAGGAGTTTTGGACAGAAAACAGTGACAGCTTCTGTGTCTCTCTGAAGCATGTGCATGTGTGTGAGGAGGGGGGGTTTCAAGGCAACAGAATGCAATTGCAAAGGATGGAAGCTGGCCAGGAACTGTGGCCAATTCCTCTGCTAATATGTAGGTTAGTGCTGAGGAACTGTAAGAAACAGCCCTGGTGATTCAGTGCATGGCACTGTTCCCTCAGCCTCCCTAGTGAATCATGGCTCTGCAGGGGGAAGGACCTCTGAGTGCCTGGGGACGGCTCCCGAAAGAGGCCACAAGCTAAGGTTCCAGCATGGGCAATCATTTTGGATCAATGGCCAAAACCCAGGCTATTGATCTTGGACAAAGTCCAGCTTTGGGAAATGGCATTACACAATTGTAATTCCCAGTTTTGGGTTGCAAGCAAGTCACACTACTTTTGTTTCCTATTCAGAATGGTGCCTTGCTGGGTACAGAGGCAGCTTCATTCTTGACCTGCTTCTCCTATGCTCTCCCAGGGTGCCTGCTCCTTGATCACAGCTGGTATGATGTTCCTGAGTAACACAGGTATCCTCGTAGAGACAGCACACATCCATGGGCTGCACTGTGCCCAGAGTTCTCCTGCACAGCAGCTGGTGAAATGCTGCCATGTGTGGAGCCCTGTGAAGAATCTTCTTTTCTTCCAGATGAGGATGGTGCCATTAGACAAATGTGAGGCAGCAAGCACTTGGACATGCTGCTCAGCTTGTTCCTGTAGCTCAACCAACCTGCTACAATTTTTGCTTAGCTTAGAAGAAAAACTGCTGCACCTCCAACAAGCAACTTGGAAGTGTCATTCCTAAGGGCTTTAAAACTAAAACAGCATCACAGAGAATCAGCATCCTTGGAAATACACGAACAAGGCCCATGTGAGATTTGAGCAGATCCCTCAATCCCAGAATCTGTGAGAAACCGGTCCTTCCATTTCTCTCTCAGTGGACTGCTGCAGCAAAGCCACTGGGGAACACCTGCTCTCCTACACAAACAGAGACTGCTCTGACTGGCTCTCTATGTAGCAGGAGCAGAGTTTTCCCTAGCCATCATGCATACAGTATTATGTTTGGTATCTCTCCTCTGTCAGCTAATTTAATTGACTGCCCTGGTTATGAAGAATCATGGTGTCTAGGAACAAGAAGTAATACTTGGCATGATATTGCCATTTTCACATCTCAGAGCTGTGCGAGCATTAACTAATGCTAACTCTAATTAGCTGCAACACATGGAAGGTAGGTAGGCTTGATATTGGCCCCCTTTTTTAGCTGATGACACTAAGACTCAGAAGGCTCAAGATATTATCTCCACTGAGATGAGTTAGGGTGAGTTAGGCAAAAGGACCAGGATGTAAATGGGCAAACGTTTTTTAAAACATTTTCTCATCCTGTGGGATATTCTGCCTTCTTATACAACATACAGAGCTCAGAAGCTGAGGACAGTAAGACTTAGGTCCTACCATGTCACAGCCCTATCCAAAGTATTCTTGTGCTGTGCTTCACCAGCTGTGAACCCTTGTTATGGTAAGTGCAGAGCATCCAGCCAGCACATGCAATGCCACTAGGACCCAAGAAGGCTTCCAGAAGCCACAGTCATGTAATAATAGTGCACAGGCAACCCCCTTTCTCACATTTTCCTACCTTTTCTTGGTGAAAGATGTTGAATGAAATGGCAAGAAGTCTGTACCGACTGTACCAGAAACCATATTCTGAGCAGAAAACCAGACACTGCGCAAGACTGCTGTAGAAGTTCTCCACTAGATAGCTGCTATCTCAGATAGTTGGAGTCTCAAAATCCTAAGCTCAAGCTGTTTCTATCAGTTGTAGATCCCATCTTCAATCCTCTCTGGGTCATCACACTTCTACCCATCTTGCTGAGGTAGGCATCCTACCCAAGGTTGCTTCATTTCCCTAATTAGCCAATTCATAGCTGCACTCTTGAACTTCTGCCCTGATATGGAGCTAGATACATTCATGAGTAAGTGGGTTCAGGTGGTGGCAGGGGTAAACAGCCACCACCCTTTGCCCAGGGCGGTGGGTGCTGTTGGGTACACACACTGTAGACAGGGGCCTGTCTCCCTCACTCTCCTGAAGCATCTTGTACTGACACCATAGGATAGACACTGAGCTACAGGAACCATTGCTCTGTCCCAGTGGGGCATTTTTTGTCAACACTAGTGTGCTTTCACACAAGCCCAGCTTGTATGGAGCCTATATGGAGGTATACTACACACAAAAACTTGCAGCCATTCCACCCCAGCAAGCATCAGTTCTGACCTGGTCACAGCCCCGTGCACACCAGGGGCACACAGCCTATGGGCAGGCACCTGTCTGAGCACTGACTCTTTTGTACTGACACAAAACTCATCCTGCCTTACCCGCTGCTGTGACCTTGCACTTGAAGTCAACAGGGCTGCGGCTGAGCAGAAGTAGTAAATAAGATATTTTGCTTTTAGGCAGCAAGCGTGCATCTCCACAGCCTTTGAGAGAAAATGGCATGAGGGAAAATCCGTATAGGAACTATGAAAGTTATCCAAGCACCCTCAGGTCCAGCCAAGCACTTAAGAGGATGAAGTTGCAGTCACTTCCAGTCTCCATGGGTAGATAAGCATCAGGTCCAGACAGGGCAAGGCTCTTTCCCATCTGCCAGCTGGGGGGAAGGCTTTGCTTCTCCTCATTGCACTAGCCCAACCCTCAGTGCCTTGTTATATGTATTTAGTAAGCAGGGCTCAGTCTGACAGCTGTCTTGCAGCTCACACATGAGCTCGAGCCAGAGTTTATAGAGAAAGAAGACAAGAAGGAATATGTATATATATATATATATATATATATATATATATATATATAGTCTGCAGAGTACCTCTCTCCTCATTCACAGCCTGACTTTTTAATATTCCTCACACACCTCTGCCTGAAGACCACTGCCATGCAGCAGAGCTGGTTCATTCAGGATAGTCTCTGGTAACAGAAGACATCGTATGCGTGAGCAGGTGGTAGAGAAAGAAGCAGAGGAGGAGAGAAAATTATCCCTCCTCCAGTTACATTCTATATGGAAAGGAAAGCCACGTCAAACTGAGGAGCTTTAAGAATTAATTTAACCACAGGCTTTGGAGCAGACACCCACCTTCACAGGGATGTATGTGAATATACCACATTCCTCATGCAGAACATCCTCTTTTAAGGTTTATTACACTGTGAGTCCTTGGCTAGGAACAGTGCTCTGCTGCACATAGCTTATGCAGCAAAGTTCAGTGAGAATCCTTATCAGAAGAGATTATTTTATTCTAAACCACCGCTTTCATTCATACTCATTCTTTCATGCCCACAAGTTTTCAGGCACATAGACATTCATGCCCCCATGCAAGCCAGTACTACTTGCAAAGGCAGGAGGACAAGGGACACAAGGTCATCATGACATCTCTCGCGTTCCTCTTAGGCCACAGCCAATTGTTTTTGGATTTGCCTTTTGGTCACTTTAAGTGTTCACACTGGATGTGGCATTTTGTCTCCCCACCCTGTTCTACCTGTCAGAAGTATTAGGAAACATTACTGATTTACTCATTATTTTTAGTCTCCTTACCTGGATTTCTTCAATGACTTCAGGCTTGTCCTTTATCTTTTCATCTCTCAATGGCTTCAGTCTGTTGTTTGCTTGAAGGTGACCTTTGGTTTCCTGGTCTGGGTGTTTTGGGAAGCTGTTAGGTGTGCTGTGATCTGGATAACCTTCGAGCCTAGCTGTCACTAACACCTGCCACTCCAGCCTTCTGCCACATCCACTGGTACCTTTCATGCCCATTCATACCACTCTAAGTGTTTCAGATGTCTGCTATATCTCTGGCTAAGGCACAGTCCCAGCCCACACACTCTCCATCACTATCCTTGGAAGATCCTATCACAGAAGATAGACATTCAAAATGCAGTGCATATTTAGCTAAAGAAAAGCCGTTTCGTTTGGTAATTCTCATGTCTGTAACAAGCTTGTTCTGGCTGCACAGCAACCTAATACAGAGAATCTGACAGGAGGATTTTGGTCACCAAGGGACAAGCAGGTGTGCATAAAACTTCTCCCTCAGCTGATTGCTGTCAAACCTGGACTATAGGCCACATTGATTAGGAGGGAAAAAAAAAATCCACATTTGGGCAAGTAAAATAAAACTGGATAAGTTGATGTATTTCTTCTTTTTTACCTGAAGGTTGTGGTCTGGTTGGAAAGGGGAGCTGAGCGCTGGAAGAAGGAGACAGCCAGCTAGAGAGGCTCAGTAAGGATTCTAGTCAGTTCAGTTTCCTGGTTCTGCATCATTTCTGCCTTTTGTCACTCATCACTCCTGAGCTCAAGGAGAGCCTGGATCCCCAGAGCACCGTCCCACCGTGCGCCCAGCAGCTTCAATGAAATTGAAGCGTGCTCACACACCGCAAGATCACAGTCCCAGCACCAGGCTGCCTGCACCTCTCACTGCAGACGTGTGGCTCGAAATCTTCTGCCTCATTAAAAAAGCACCAACTGCTGTGCAGCCACCTCTGTGATTAAACAACATCAAAAAAGCCAAGCAGGCACTGGGTACAGCCTCACATCTTGCAGCTGCAGTGTGAACTTCCTGGAATTTACAGGATCATTTTCAGTAGTTGATCTAATCTCCTCTATTATGGAGCATCTCCTTTTGGATAAATCCAGAATCCTGCCAGGAGGCAGTGAATGTGTTGCATATTTACTGATGTACTCGAGTGCCCCAGAGTTTCAAAGATCCCACCTAATATCCTGTTGGGAACATTCTGCCAGTGATTGTTGTGGAACTTATGGGGAAGCTGAGAACAGGACTAAAATCACCAGAGGCTCTTCCCTGCTCTGGACCCCTTCCAACAAATAAAGGCACTCCAGGGTCTCCTCTGGTGCAACCATAACAAAGCAGAGATGAAACCACCCACTTCAGAAAAGCTGATTCCATTCCTCCGCTGCTTAAGAGTTGGTGCCTAAAATGTCAGGATGCCAGGGCCAAATTTCCTCACACTGCATGTGGAACTGAAAGTCTGAAGCCTTTAAGCAGAGTCTCACACTGTGTCTGCACCAGAGCTGCCTCACAGTGCACACAGCCTCTCCCACAGCACTGAGCTCACAGTGTTCGGCCTCCAGCATTTCCTAACAGCTCCAAATACAGCAGCAGATCTGGACTGGAACCAGCAGCAGTTGCATGTAACACATTCCTGAGGAACTGTGCTGTCAGGTGGGAAAGCGGCAGTTTGCAGTTAGCAGAGATTTGCTTATATTGTGGGAGGAAAAAAAAGTCAGTGTTTGTGGTTATGTTTCCTGGTAGAATATTAGGTGGACATTTTTCCTTCGGTGATTGATAGCCATGGTCAGAGTTAAGATTACAGGGTCTGTGAGACAGCAAAGCGGGGCCAGGCAGAACACTGACCCTGCTTGAGCAAGGCCTGAGTTACCTCCTGTGTCTCTTTCAACTGGAATCTACAATTTTGTCCTCAAAACACAGAAATTCTTTTCAGTTCTGGAAGAATCTTGTAATACTGGGCCATAAATTTAATCACAGTGAATTCTCTTGAAAACCTTTCAAAGGTGTTACTTAAAATACCTATTTATTGGAAAGATGCATAGTAGAACACAGACAGACAAAGGAGCTTGGATTCACAAGGAAAAATATATAGAAAACAGCTCCTGCTACCCAGGAACATAAACTGGTCTTGAAGATTTTAAGAGAGTTAAGAATGAATGAACTCTCCTGTCACTGCAGGAATAACAGGAGGTGGCTGAAACAGCTCACATAAAATGAAGCCATTTCAGAGGCACTCAGCCTGCACAAGCTCCACCAGCCCATCATACCATCCTTTCCATTCATGCTTCTCCAGAAAAGAGCTACAAAGGCCCAGAGCCCAACACCTAGGAAAATTCATAAGCTCAGCAAACATCCTGAGCATGCAAACAGAATGCCCCAAAGGCATCTGAGACTCTGCCACCATTCTGATCGGTGCCCTGTCCTGAACCACAGCTCTCTCCAGTGCTGTAGAGAGAGGTGGAAAAGAAACAAAATCCAGAAGACAGGAGGGGGCAAAGCTTTTATAAGCCTTGGTTATTGTGGAAACATTAAACTAGAAGCCTGACAGAAGATAAATATAATGGAAACAAGAAGAGGTTGAATTTCCTTCCAAACACATTTGATAATTCTATGCAAGGGATACTTAGGTACTCATATTTCAAAGTCATTTCCTCTCTTCAGAAATCCTTCTGTTTAGTTACACACATGCTTATCAAGTTCTTAACACAATTTACTGCTAGGTGTGGCTCAAACACTTCTGTGGTGAAAGTAGCACTAGAAATCAGAGTTACATTGGGCACTCAAAGTGATCTAGATGCCTTCCTAGAGATCCAGACAGCTAAACCAGTTTTAAACACCTTGAATTCAGCATAGTGCATGCAGACACAGCTGCTTTCAGTCATCCCCACCCCACTGGTTACATACCGCATCATACAGTTACAGGGAGCTGTTACTTTGACCTCTACCCAAATGGAGTCCATGAAAACCCATCCCCAAAAAAATCACATTGCAAATGGTGTCCCAGACCTGCAGCAACAACCTGTAGGATGGCAGCAACAATGCTATGGAGGCTGGTAAGTGGTTGTGTAGGACGGGACAAAGAGATGCTAGTCACTAGAAGGGAGGCATGCTCCTTCTGGAAAAGTGCAGCTACTTCAGTTCCTCAGCATTCACACCAGAGATACTCTGCTTTTACACTTGGAGGGTGCAGGATGTAACCTGAAAATGAAAACCGAGCGCACCAGCGATTCCAGGAATAATTACATTTATCAAATGTACGTGTAGACTGCTATGCTAACTGCATTCTCACTCGGCCTGAAGCTGAAAATTAAACAGCTCAAATACGGGCATCTAAAGTGAGTAGAGACTGGGAGAGAAGAGGTCCATCTGCCTCCAGGCTGGTTGCTCCCATCTTTGGGCAGCACCCAGCAATGCCAGACTCTAGTTTGGATTATCAGGTTTTGTTCCCCTGGTCTTTGACCATTACCATTCTGGTAGAATATCCTGAATACAGAGATAGCCAACTGCTGTTGCAAAGAAAAGATAAGTAACATGTAACAACCTCACCTGGAATTTGGTATAGGAATGAGCATTAACCTCTTAGGCACTGGAAAAAGCACTGGGATTTTGTTTTCTGACCTCAATAAACTGGGTCTCTGGTCTCATCTTTTCTAGCACAGTAGTGGCTAAAACAAACAAACAACAACAACAAAAAAAAACATGTGGATCCACCAGATAGCCCCAGTAAAGTTGTTACCCACTTTATTTTCCTTGAAAGCTCCATGTCTCTGCATTTTTGTCAGGTCATGTCTGCCTTGGTCATATTCACAATAACAGTCACGGTGGGAGTTTTAAAACATTTGGGGACACAGCTGTATCTAGGTGGAAATGCTGAGAAGGAAAATGGGAACAAAATATTTGCACAGTCTAAAGCTTGTTTTGGGGGTTGGGGAGAGAAGAATGAGAAAGCACACACATGTTGGGATTTGTTGTTATCTCAAGGTAAAAGCGTAGTATACACCAGGGTTGGAAGTGACTGTGGCTTATTGCATCCCCCACAGAAACAGCCAGCTGCAGAGAAAGGTTAATATGGCATAAGGGGATTCTTCGTTGCCTATGGATTCTGTAAGATCTGGACATCTCTGAACATTAAAAAAACAACAACAAAAAAGCCCAAATAGATTGTAAATCAAAGATGTACAGGATAGATTTTGATTTACGTAAAGTAAATCACCTTCAGATTTGCATAGCAGCCTGCTGCACTATTCAGGTTTGCAGCTGGACAAGGAGGGGACACTCCACGCTGGAGAGGATTTTAATATTTGTAGCTGTAGTTGGCCCATCCCCCTAGTGTGGAACAAACATTCAGCTTTCACCGTTACAAATATCCTGCTGGCTCTATCTCTAAGCGCATCCACTGGAAAGACTGCAAGACTTTCTGCAGCACACAGCAAGTGGCTACCAAGTGAAGAAGTGTCAAAACCCAGTTCACTGAAATTCATTGAAGACCTACTGGGGTGTGAAGAGCCCAGTCCACTTCAAGGGAGAGCTAAATGTGCTCTCTGAAAGTTGGTTCAATTCAGTCTAAAAGGCTCGAGCAACAGAACATCCCTGCTTTGTCCATTCATATGACCCATTTTCTAATGGTGGCCAAGGGATTCAGACAGCACTACAAACTGCAGTAAAATTTAAGGGCCTCCCTACTCTCAACTTCTCCATGGCTATGAGCACTCTATAAAAACCTAGATTGATTAAATTAGGTGGACAGTACAAGGAACATGTTAATTGATGCTGTTACCCCAATGTGTACATCTCATTGCTTAATTAACTACTAAGTCACCACAAGTCATAGAGCTGTCCTTTGTAATAATTGTAACACACGAGGAAAAAAAATTGCCTTGAGGAGCTATGAAGGAGTAAGTGCACGCAAGTACTAGAATAGCCCCTCTCCACATTACATTTACCTCCTACAGCCCCCCTTAGGGGACAAGATCAAGAGTCAAATTCCTCTTCTGCCCAACACAGGGGTGAGCACTACCCGGTCAAGAAGGAGGGCTGGATTAGAGCTAGGCAGTACCCTCCCTGGTACCTGATAGAGGCACCCTATGGCTGTGCTAGGAGTCTGGCTATCTTGCACTGTGTAAAGCAGAAGAGAGTCTTCTCTCTTTCATTCCAACAGCAGATCTCCCACCACGCCTGTCAGCTGGAGCACAGTGCTACACTAAAGCCACAGAAAGTCTTTGCCTCTCTCTCTTAATAGCTTCCCCCATTTGAGAAGGCAAACAAGCTCCCCTCTCCTTTTACCAGGGGCTTTTAACACCTAATTAATTAGTACTCAAAGCAGAGTTTTATGTAAATTTTATTTAAATCCCAATCAATGCTCTCATTTCCGTGCAGAGTTATTTTTACCATAGCATCAGCACTCAGGTGGGCAAGGAACAAAACTACCCAGGGGAGCAGAGCCTGACGTGCCCAGCCTGCCAAGGAGACTGGGAGCACTGGCACTGCAGGAGAGGCTGCCAGGTGGCACAGAGACATCCTCAGCCTGCAGCCAGCATTGAGGAGAAGAGGGTGAGAGTAGCCATGGCTATAGAGCACAGATACAGCTCTGCAAAGAGTAAAAGCAAGCAATTCTTGACCATGGAGCAGATCATAAGGTATTGTCTTGTTGGGTCTGAGCACTCCTCCAGTAGGGAACAGTGTCACTCATAGAGATGTTGGTGCCACAGCTACCAAAGGGATGCTTCACACCAGTCCTTGAAACCAGTCTGTATCCAGGGGCACAAAAGGCAGGGAGTGTCAGAGCAGGAACTTTCCTCACAGGACCATTAAGTTTCGAAAAGACCTCTAAGATCACCTAGCCCAACCATCAGCCTGTCCCCACCATGCCCACTGACCATGTTCCTCAGTGCCACATCCATGTAGTTCTGGAACACTTTCAGGGACGGTGACTCCACGCCTCTCTGGCCAGACTGTGCCACTGCACCACCACTCTTTCAGAGAAGAAGTGTTTCCTAACATCCAACCTGAATGCCCCGTGGCACAACTTGAAGCCATTCCCTCTCATCCCTAACTCTGTCATCTGGGAGAAGATGTCAAACCCCACCTCACATAACCTCCTTTCAGTCCTCCTTTTGGTTGTTGTAAAGAGCAATAACGTCTCCCTTGAGAATCCTCTTCTCAGTCTCCTTAGTAGAGTCTTTTCAGTAGGAACAGCTTCTAACTCATTGTAGTTGTCTTGACAGGTGCCTTAAAGGTCTTCCACCTCTTCCCACTCATACCCAATGCTTGGCCTTTGACCTTTCCACTCACCCCAGCTCTGTCTTGTGAGACACTGTCAGGCCTAGGAGTGTCTGTGGAACCTTGTCAGACTGTAGCACCCATATCTTAAGAGAAAAGCTCATTTTTCTTGGAATTGAATGTCCAAAGGTATCAATTGCATTATCAGACATCTCATCACAGTAGCCCAGACAATCTCCAGAGGCCCCTATCAACAACATGCTAGGCATCAGCTAACACTTATCTCCTTGCATGGCATTGCTATGGTAGCTGGCATCTCTCTCCAGTCTATGAAAAAGAGAGAGCGGAAAAAATAAAGAAAAATATTTCTCAGCATGTCTCTCTGGGTCATTATACTGAGGCAAGATACTTGATACCACTAAAAGGAACCAGCCACTAATTCTGGGACATAACTACCCACAACAGGTAGGAGGACCTAGCAAAGAAATTCCAACTTGCTGCAGATTGAGAGAGTGAGATTCACCCTAATCTCCACAAGAACTAGTGGATCCTAAACTGCCAATTTCAGTGTTGGTTTACAGTCAGAAAGGTGCCCAAATACCAACTGTGAGGGTCTCACAGGGCACTAACCACATTTTTGTGGACCTGTGGAGAGGTAGAGGCTTTGAAGAGCAGCCAAAGGAAACGTGAACCACATATTTTAAACACATAACTCTGATGGTATTCATAACTACTACCAGTATAAATGAATGAGCCAGAACATCAAACCCTGAGACTTTTTCTTTTACCTGCCCCCTACCCAGGCAACCAGCCATACTCCAGTATGGGAATCCATACTCCAGGAAACAGTCTTTTTTCCACAGCTAATCACAGCTCAGACAGGTGATCCAGAAGCAGCAAATGGGCTAAGGCTGTAGAATTCTCATAGCACCACAGGACAGCTTCTTCCCAAGTAATGTTTTACCATTGCTCTGGGACTGCTTGCTCCTCATGCCACTTGCATTCCTCTTTTCCCTAGGGCAGTCATGGTTTGCTGAGGTCAGAAAACAAAAACCTAGTCTGCAGTGCAGTCTAGAGCAGAACAGATTTTTAGCCACCCTATCTGGCTCTACATAGAGGAGACTGCTCTGAGAAAGCATTTTATCTCCTCCTGTTCTGATTTTCTAGCAAGTCAGGAGGCTGAGCCCAATGCAAGTGACTGTGCCTCATGCTGTTGATCCTATTGATTTGCTAAACGACGTCCATCTTTGGTTTCCATCTTCTGAATCCTTCTCCTGCCTTTAGCTTGGATAATTATAGTTTATTTCTTAAGGGAGAAAGGAGGAACAGTTTCTACAAGAGACACAATTAGCATCTGCTACGCAGAGAAACAGGAAGAGTTGTCACTCATAGCAGAAATCTCAAAAGGCAGAATATACTCTTACTGGGAGGAAAAAAAAAAAAGCACACCCACTACCAATTTCAGTACATCCATGATCGGGGGAAAGTCACTCATTAGCACCATCAGTGGGGTCATTATAGAGAATACAATGCAATATTAAAACAAGAGCTTCAGACCAATGCTATCAACCTCCAACCTATGAGACTTGGCAAATACAAAGCAAGCCAGCCCCAGGCTCCTTCAGTGGCCACAGTCCATCCAACAGCTTTTAGGACACTAGAAGAATTCTGAGATAGTGTCATTCAATGCCTAATGTTGCCTCATAACCAACTAGATTTGTTAACTTTTGTTTCTGAGTCTTTGTGTGATTGGTACACAGATGTTCCCCAGGTGTATTAGCCAAGCCACTCTGCAAACATCTGATAACCTGAATAGTAGATGCATCAACAGGTTTTGATACAATACCATTAATTTGCAAGTTATGGTAGGAAGGGATGAGGGAGAAGAAAGGGAAAAATAAATAAATGTCAAAACAGAAAGAAAAGGACAAATGTGAGGGCTCCCTTCTCACTCCAGATCAGGCAGTCCAAGCACTGGCAGACAGCACTCCTCACCTGCACCATTCCTCAGCCAAAGGGGCAGATTCCATGACTGGCTCCATTCTGCCAAAATCCCCTCCCTTCCATCTCCACCTATCCCCTTTCCTTTGAAATACAATTGCACAGACTCCCATCTGGTGAGGAAACCTGCTCTTCCTAAAGACAAGCACACCTAAAGACCACAGCAAGGAGGGCATTTAAGGTACAGAGACAGGGAAAGTGCATTGCAAAAGGCAGATAGTGGGTAAAACAGAAACACTCCCTTTTCTGTTCCTTCCGATGAGTCAACATGATGAGCCCGTTGTGTAAAACATATGCTGCTTGTACATCTGCATAAAATGAGGCAGCAATATCTAGGAGCGTTCATTAAGGGGCTGAATTCAAGCCTTATTTTTAATCTCAGGCTTACTCTCTACCCATAATTAGGCCTCTAGTCAGTCATTGAAGCTTTATCTGTGTGTCTTCCCTCATCCTTAAGAGAGGATTATACCTTCTACCCAAGGAGTTGTAAAGAACTGATTCTACCTCTATAAAGCCTTGCTTTTTACATTTGTGTAGACATAGACAAACAGTGTGCATTTGAGCAAGATTTGAAACAGACACAGTGAGCCTTCCAAAGGAAAACAGAGAAAAGCCATGTTGAAAAGTTTCTGTACCTGTCTTACTCAGAATCAATGTAAAACAGTGGAGACGAGAGACACACCCCATCACCTTTGCTAAAAATTGCTTCTTGCACATGGACTGGAAGCTGCGAGTGCTGCCCTTTTCCTGAAGAAGCTCAGCATCAGCAATGTGGCTTCAGTTTGTAGCCTTTTTATAACCTCTAGTAACAAGTTGTACAAATAGAACTCATGAGATCTGTGGACTTGTTACCGCCTTTTGAACACAATTCCCTGTAGATAGAATACAACCATTTTGCACAGAAATTGCATAGGAAGCTGTAGCATCTCTGCCCATATGTCTTTTTGCCAGATGTTCATCACACCAGTTAATATTTCCCTATACCCATACACCAGTAGATTTCTGTCACTTTCTCATGAAAATGAGCAGAAATTCGCTAAAGGGGTCAGAGAGACTGGAGATCATCACAATGCACAAAGCCAGAATGGCTTCTTCCATATTCTCTTCCACTCCAAGCCAGGTGGGCAGCAGTCCTCTCTCTCCACCTGAAGACCCCTACAGTAATCAAAACCAATTTCAGGGATAATGGCTAAGCCTCTGCACAGGCTTCCTCTGAACCTTCCATGTGCATTTATCCCTCATTTATCAAGGGATCATTATTTCCAGCTTGCACAGCTTTGCCCAAGCTTTCAGGAAAACAGAGCGGACGTTTAAGGTACATCTGATTTATACATTATCCAAGAGGAAGTCACTTAGTCAGGAAAATTATGTAAGCCTGTGCATGCCTAAGTACTCCATCTCCATTACACAGGAGTGGCAGGCAGCATCCTTCCCAGTGAGGTTTCTCACTGCTCTGGAATTAGTGCACAGTTTGCCTGTGCAAGGCATTATCAGCGCAGAGAGGAGAAAACAGAGATCTTATGGTTCCAGCCCCCTCTGTCATGCATCAAGCAACTCAGTTTGCCTGCTTATTCCAGCAGTAATCCTATAATCAGGGCAACAGTTACTTAAGGCAGAGTTATTTCAGACGCAGGGGAAACTTGCATAGCAAAAGCCTTCATTCCTATAGGCCATGAATCCAAAGCCCTTCCATCTCTAGTATTAATTACACAAAAATCCCAATATTAGATGGAAGAGATAATTTATGGCAACAGAAGATTATTCAGAAGGCTATGGCTGAGTGCTAGTTTATTAGGATCCAGCTCCACAGCTTCAGTCAACCAGTTCAGGAATATCAGGGGAGCAGTGAGGGTGAGCAGAAGGGCCATTTCTTACCCCCTACATTCAGCCAGTTCGGAAGCTTAATGCAAGAATTATCCTCCCCAAGAAATGTGTGTGGGGAATACTGGGAGCCTTATGAGTTTTGCTTTGTTCATAGAAGGGGGCTGGCTGATCTGAGGAAGGGGAGACTTCGTACCAGCTTTTGGAAACAAAGTGCACTACAGCCACTGCGAATTAGAGCTCTAGCCCTTCCCTAACGCATTACACTGGGTTGATTTGTCTGGCACAGCACAGACACTATGTTGCCTCTTGGCTCTATATGCTCTGTTATTTCTCTTTTTATGCTATCCCTGGCAGAAACAGCATTACAGAGAGAGAGAACAAATTATTTATTCCTGTGCTAGAGAGGATCTGGAGGGAAAAGTGGTAGCAAGCAACTACTTTTCCTCAGATGAAAAACCAAAATTTTCTTTCCTAGCCAGGAGTAGAGCTTTGTTGTCATCTCCAGTATGAGAAGTGACAAGCCCTACCACCTCATACTGCCTGTCAGGATGTGCCATTCAACTTACAGGACAAAGGGATTGCCCACAAATCTAGCAAAAATGGCAACTTGAGAGTATCCCAGCTCAGAGATCATAGATGAACTAGCTCAGTAATGGTCCCAGGAAGCAAGGAAGCATCCCATGAAATGGTGCAACACACTGTCAGAAAGTCAGAACAAAAGCTCTGGGGAGAGCAGTGAAGTGCCAGTGGTCACTTGTCCATACCACATCAGTAAGACCAAGCTAAGTGGTCTTTGTTCTCCAGGGAAAGCCTAGCTTATCCAGCTATTATAATACATACAGCAGAGCAGCAAGGTGTGCATTCTGCACACATTGCTGAATAGACAGCCGTTTTTTCATGGCATAGGTAGGTTTAAACCTGAACTTATCTCATTACTTTTGATTAGAGCCACTTGCATTTAACTCTGTAATTCACCTGGAATATGGCTGAGTTCAAATGGTATATGGTGTGCAGTGACATGAAGTCTTCTACAAGAGTCTGCACTAATGCTGCTCATATACAGTGTGTGTCAGGAACAGGAACAAGCCAAAGGCAAAGAAACATCCATCTGCTGGCAATGTTTGCCTTGCACACTACTTGGAAGGAGACAGAAGAGTCTTTGCCATCCAGCTCTTTCCCCAGATGGAGCACCTCAAAATAAACACCCTCAGCTACTCATCCATACAGAAAACTGGAGCTGCATTCAGACAACCACTCACCTTATCCTCCTGTTCAACACATCTCCCTCCAGCCCTCTCCTGACTTCAGACACATCTGCACTGCAACATGCACTTGCAACTGCCACCCATGCAAAAGCATCCTTACAAATTCTAAGCTGGGTTACATGGATGATGGTCTAACCCCAACAGCAAGTCCTCTTCCACCAGCAGCTGATAGCCACCAGCCCACCACAACTAGATTTATGCCAAGCACAATAAGGGCAGACATAAAATGAGCTTAGTAGATAAATGAAACAGAATGCTATTACACTGCAGCAGGGTGCTCTTCCCAGCCAAACCACACACACTTTGTGTATAGGAGCAGACTGCCATTGTACGCCTACCTGGCCTTGCTACTTTCTGTTATGACATAATTGGCATGAACGCATTGCTCTTGTTTGGCATCTTCCTGGTTGGCCCTACAGCACACTCTGCTGATTTACAATGACTCTGTAAGGGTTTAACAAGCAAAAGCTGACTTGCTAGTGCCAATCAATTGCAGATAGATTTTATTCAGCCATATCTGCTTCAGCATTAGCCACAGGAGATGAGTCAGGAAGCAGATGATTGGAAGTTTAAGAGACTCCACTATAGCCACAATCAGGAGGTGCATGGAGACAAAATTCTGTCAAACAGCTGGTCAAGTGACCTTTGGATTATACAGCCTTCAATTTCAGGCTTGTTCTCACGGTCGTTAGCTCTGAGAATCTACTAATAACAGAGGTTTCTGGTCAGTCCATCTTTGACAGGCTTCTTCTATAGTTGAAATAACTTTCTACAATAAGATCCTTGCTCATGCCAGCAAGGTGCAGACCTTCCAACATTACAGCTGGTAGCATCAGAAGTTAACTGGCAAAACAAGAATGTATGGTAGGAAGATTCCATAAGCCTTAAAATAGCCAATATTTATCATTATGAAAATTGTAGGTTTCACAGTGATTACACACATGACTTTGAAAAGTGATCAGGAGTCACTCAAAGAAAATGAAATCCACCCATTAGAATGCAGTCAAGCCACACTAATTTTAGAGCTTTAGCATCCAAGAGACATTCATCCTGGAAGCTGTAGAAATAACATACACTATGTTAAGCATGACCTCATCAAAACCATTCTGCTCTTTCAGCCTCTGGATCTCTGGGAGGCTTACTGCATTTTTCAAATTAAACACACACTGAAACAGCAGGTGAAGAATCAGCGAAGCACCCCCTCCCTGGCTTCCAGCAGTCCCTGGCTATCTGCTGTGGCTTAGCAAGAAGTCACATGTCTGTTCCCAGCCCTTAAAGGTCCAGATTTTCAAAGGGATCCAGCAGGTTTTTGTAATAAATACTGCTCAGATCCTCATCAGTTGTGCTTAGTACAAAACTGACAAACCTCAAACTGTAAAGCTTGCAAAAAAAAACTGGTCCTGAAGACTACCAGCATATATTTTTTTTTTCAAGTCAAGTTATTCAGGCTGCAGCAGGAAGTTATTAGTTGATCTTTTAATAGGGGACATTTCTAGGAGCATTTGCTCCAATTTGAAAGGTAATTTGTATCAGCTATTCTGGTTCCTGTTTGTGACTCTTACTCCCTCCCCTGCTGCAGGCACCTGAGCTGGCAGCTTTTGTATTGCTCTGAGGAAGCAGGAGAGAGAAAAGGGTCATCTTTCACACAAGGTAAGAAGGTTTAACACAACAGGAGCCTGAAAATGTCTTTGCTTAGGCCTTTACCCTTATTGAGGTACAGAGCCAGACCTCAATGCACCTCTTGCAGAAAGAGCTACCAAAGTACATCTCCCTTTTTATTTTAAGGCTGATGATAACACTTTAAGCTTGCAACAGTTTGTCAGTGTCCTATAGCGATGTTCACTTAAATGACCTAGACTATTTCTCATTCTATTTACCTAACAGTTTGTGCTTAACAATCTTGATAGCTTAAGTGCTGCTGCTCCCAATGCTTGTGATAAACATAGAGTCTGCAATCTGAACATCCAGATTAACTCCAGTATCTCAAGTAGACCTGGCAGGTTTTGTTCTACTAGATACGATTTCCAGGATTCCATGTAGGTTCAGGATATTATTAAAGGAGTTGCTCCATGCATTCCTGGGCGACATGACTCCCTCACGACTGACCCAATCAGAACTCTCCCTGAGATTCAGCTGAAGCCCACACAGCCTTCAGGGCCAGTGACCCATCTTGCAAAAAACAGAAAGTGGCCTGGGGGTAAACTGTATCCATGGACATAACAACTAGATTTTTTATAGGAGAGTTCCAGGATACTTGAGATGAGTCAGGGAGCGTAATGTTCTCCAAGGACAATGAGTGTCAGCTTGGTGCAGCTTCTTCCTAAGCAAAGCTTGCAGGTCTCAAGATCCTCTCTGCTGAGGAAAGCAGCATTTCAAGCAGCTGAGAGCTTTCTGTAGATGTCAGAGTGACCTTATGGCAGCAAGATAGGGCTTGGATGAGGAACCAACTTCCTGTGCAATTAGGGCTCATACTTATCTGCTTGCCCTCTCTCAAGGGAAACAGTGCTGCCTTGCTAGGCTCCCTTCAGGAAGGGAATGATCAATCTGGGATATCAGCCCTTGGGAGAGGTTGTGCTTGTGAAATGCACTGTTTTGAGGTAAGACTAGATTCAGGATTTGCACTCAGATCTATAGTAAATGCACAGCAGGTTTTTGGCTTTCTCAAGAAATGTCTGGGTTTCCTGCATATAGAATCTGCTGGATGAATCACTGTAGTTGGCAGAGATGAACCACACATCAGCTACAGAATCCAGGACAATTTGCACTTAAGAAAAATCCTGAAACTCCATTCAGTTTAACATTCTCCCTTTTTAAGGTCTGTAACTATGTAAGTATGGCTTCTGTTTCCAGAACAGTCGGAATATAGTATGTTCTTCCCTAGAATCATTAAGGCTGGAAAAGACCTCCAAGATCATCTAGTCCAGCTGCCCACCCACCACCAATATTGCCCACCAATACAGCCCTCAGTGCCACATCTCTATGTTTCTTGAACACCTTCCTGGATGGCAACTTCCCTGGAGCAGTCTGTTCCAGTCTTGCTCCATTCTTTCAGTTAATTTTTCCTCTGTATCCAATCTGAACCTCCCCTGATGCAACTTCAGGTCATTCCCTCTCATCCTATCACTGTTAACTGGGAGAAGAGAACCTTCACCTTCCCTAGTCAAATATAGGCAAGCTTCAACACTCATGTGTGGTAGTAACCATTCTCACCCTCCCAAATCTGCGTGCTCCAGGAGTGGAGTGACATCACAGGAACCTACAGATAGCCACAAGCTGCACTCAGATACATTTTCCTGCGTACAGCTCAGGGTGACGAAGAAGTCCCTATCCTTCAGAACTGCCAATATCAGCAGACCAACATCATGGGTACTCCTATCATATATACACTGAAGTAAACCAGCATAGCTAAGTAAGTCCTATAACTCAGGATTTGCTTCCCCAGCCCAGGAGCAGGTTCGGTAGCAAGCCCACACACAGTTATATGGCAGTGGATTGGGGTGTGGGAAGAGGAACAGCAAGCCTCAGGTTTAGTACTTAAGCCTCCGTGAGCACCTTATTTCAAAGATGCACCCAAGATGTACCTTATAAAGTGAGAAACAGTGAGGATTTGCCTCACCTGTGAATCATTACTCTTTTCTGGCCTGAAAAGGACTGGAAGGACTTTGGGTGATCACATGGTATAAATGTCTTTCACATGGAGGACAAGTAGTTTCTGTAGTTGTTGCTATGATGATAAAGAATCCCAGAAGGGCTTTTTGTATATTCTGTGGGATGTACAGTTGGTATTGAAAAGTTAACAGCAATAAGCATGATGGATTACTTGAGCATGAAATATTCTTAGTCATAGTCAGTAGATGAGCTGAACTAACAGTTGCTATGAAATAATAGAAGGGTGCTTCCTCTCCACCTTCGCCCCCCCCAATCTCTAAGCACAGAATTAGGAAACAAGAGACCCTAAACTCAGCTGCTAGCTGTGACCTTGGTCTGCTCAAGTAGCACACTGTCCAGCACGGGTCAGGACCAGTTTGAGTCCATCTTAGATACCTTTTTCATCTCCAGGGTTGCTCCAGACCTTGGAGACTAGTGCATCCAGGACTCCTGCTGAGCATGGAGGTTGCAACATACAGACTCCATTGAAAAGACTGCTCCCAAATGTGCTAGTTGTGGATTTCCCACAATTCGGGGAGCTTCACCCACCCAGTTCTATCTGCCCATGCAAGGTTTGCCTTGCAGGTTTGTTGTCACTCAGTGGAGGTCACAAGTGCATCTGCTCATGTCCATCCCCATCAGCTAGGAAATGCTAAAGCAAAGTTATTGCCTAGTGGAGTGTATGTATAGTATCCTATAACAAGGTTAGCCTAATCAAAAGCCTAGGGATAATTATAAGTAATACAGGCAACATCCAAAGATTATTCTTTCAAGCTTGCATCTAGCATGGATGTAAACATTTCAGTGTGCATAAATTAGGCCTGGAAGTGACTGGAGATGGGGATATCTTTGTCAGAGGATCTTCAAGTATTCTGCAAATGATTGTGCGCATTATGGCTGCATGAGGAGCTGGACAGAGTTAGTTAATGTTAGATACTGCTGCATTTTTCATCAGGTCATTTATCAATCAAGTGAAACAATCCAATGTACATCTTGCTGTATATTTTCCTGTGAAAAATCCATATTTTCTTAAAAGGTTTGTTTTCATTTCTCTCTGCTGTTTCTGTAACAGCTATGATCTAGACTAGCTAATTTTGTTCTGTCAGTGGCTGTTCAGTTCTCCCACATCCAGCTAATTTGTTTTGTTTCCCCCCCCCAGTTCACTATGTATAAGGGTCTCTTTGTTCTTGTTCAAGGTGATCTCATTCTTATGTAAATGGAACAGCTAGAAACAGAACACTACCTTTCTTCTGTTAGTTTAGAAATTACATTCATCACAACAAATCAATGGTTCCCTACTTGTGGCCAGTTTCAAGACAAAGGCTTTCAATCTGTTTCTCTTCCCTAATCATACAAGTGCCAGTATTGCGCTCAGAGCTGCTTAGTCCTGTGCGCTGGGAGAGAGCTGCCATCCATAGAATCATTGAGTTTGGAAAACATATCCAAGATCATCTAGTCTAACCATCCACCTACCACCAATATTGCCCACCATATCCCTCAGCGCCACATCTCCATGCTGGAACATCTCCAGGGATGGTGACTTCACTGCTTCCTGAGGGCAGCCTTTTCCAGTGACTCACCATTCTTCCAGTGAATAAATTTTTCTTCATATCCAACCTGAACCTCCCCTGGTATAACTTGAGGCAGCCATTCACTCTCATCCTGTTGCTAGTTACGTGGGGGAAGAGGTACATTATCTAATGCCACCATGATGCAGCCTCATGTAACACTCTTCTATCTTCACTATAGTCCATCATAACCCCAAAATATGTAACACATTCTTGCTCACTACAACCAACAGCCTCTCCTCTGTACTGACTGTAAGAACTGGAACAAGCTGGAACGGTTTCAAGTAGCTTAAACTGGGTTACTTCTCCCAAGTATGCACAAAGGGAATATTTAAGAGGTCTTATTCATACAAGTAATTGTTTCTGGGCTGGCAGAATCTGGGCATAAATAGAAAGGGGAATCTGTGTTGAGCTGGAAACATTGGTTCTTACTGACCACTGTTTTTCTCTGCCATTCTGAAATTAGAAGAACAGATTCCCCTCTGGACCTGGCACAGCAGTGAAAGCTCATTCATTTTACCTGCTCATATAGAAAGAGAACAACTGTGGGCATCATAAGGAACAAATAACATCCTCTGGTTCTGTTTCACTAAAATTATGTTTAGTCTTCTGACTTGGTTAGTTTATTTGTTGAGGCTTAAAAAAAACCCTAGTAGCTAGACTAGTCCAGGACTTCATAAGCCACAAGAGAGAAAACATAATGAAAGTTCAAATGCATTGAAAAAAAATGAAGACAATCGTGATCCGAGAATCAAGAACAAATAAATCCAATTTAGATGAAAAGCATTTGAAAAAGAAAGCCACACACGAGCTAGGACAGATCCCTCTCCCCTCGCATGTAACCTGGCCAGGCAGCAGCAACTGTCACTCCCCTGCAAGGTACCCAGCCCCTTCCCATGCTGGTGAAAGGGATCACATAGAGCTGCAGGAGCCGTTAGGCCCCAGACTATGAATCCATACACCACGGGCAGAGGTTTTTAGGAATGACTGTACATTTCTGTGCAGAAATTCTAGCTACATGGGCTCTCTGACAGCTGTCTCTGCCACATGGGTTGCGACCCCACTACATAATTTTTCACTTGCATAAACAATAAAGTATGCAAATGTCAGTTATCAGAGAAGTACCTCCTGGTCTAGGCATTTCCATCTAGTCCAGCCTGAGACAACACAGCTCTTTGTTGGAGACAGGCCCAGAGGAAGGCAGCATTAATAGATATTTAATAGAATCACAGAATGACTTGTGTTGGAAGGGACCTCACAGATTGTCTAGCTCCAACTCCCTGCCAAGGACACAATTGCCAACTGCTAGATCAAGCAGCAGGTCAGGCTGCCTAGGGCCCCATACAAATCAGCCTTAAACATCTCCAGAGACAGGGTATCTACAACCTCCCTGGGCAATATGTTCCAGCACCTCACCACACTCTGCAAAAAACTTCTGCCTGACATCTAGTCTAAATCTCCCCTCCCTTAGTTTAAAACCATTTTCTTTGTCCTATCTATTTTAGTGTGCTCCTTCACCCCAGGGATGCCATTGCTGGAAGCCATGCAGTTACCTAGCATATTCAATTGCAGGATCTTAAATTTTTTTTTTTTTTTTTTTTTTTTAAAGCACATCTCATTAAGTTTCACATCACCTGCCCCTCCATGTGAAGACAAACAGCATCACTGTCCCCATTTCAAAGCTGGAGAAACTCAGGCGTGAAGGACTAAGCTTAAAATGGCCTTTCTAAATGGATGCAGGAGGGCTTTAGCAGAGTTCTGGCAAGAATCTGGCCTTCCTTCTCATAGGACTTATCATTTTAGCCCAAGACCATTTTTTTCCTTTCCCGTAAAGAGCTCTGACAGTCCTGTGAAGAATACTATGTAAATACAGGTTGTAGCTGTTGATATAAATCACTGTAAATCAGTAGCTGATATCAAAAGCATAAAGCTGCTGCTTCTTCCCTAATGGATGAGCATTTCATATTCCTGACAGTGCTGAGAATCTTGCCTCTCTGAAAGCCCATTCCCATCTGCAATGCAATAGAAAGCATAACAAGATGGCAAAGCAGCAAGGTCTTAGGCTACACTGAATGAGGAACCACTGTGATGTGAGAGCACTAACTTCAGAAATAAGAGAAAGAAACAGCTTACCTTCAGAAGGCCTGTAAGATCCTTAGGCATGTAGGGATCTCTAGAAAGATACCTTTTCCTCCACTGACAACCCTTGCATGAGGTCTGGGAAGGGAAGGATCCTGGCTCCACCCCTTCCAATCACTGAGGTGCACTACATACACCTGAGCTCCCCTGGGTTGGCCCTGCCTTCCCACCAGGTGCTCAATCACTGATTGAAGCCATGACTTAGCATTTCCACTACACTATCCTTCTTTCTCAGCACAATCAGAGGTAGGGCTGCCCTGTTCCTGCACCCAGTCATATCAGTTGATCTTACTTCCCTCTAAAAAAGACTTCTCCTGGGGCTAAAACCTAAAGAAACAAGAATGGAATGCAGACTATAGTTGGGTTCAGGAGAAAGGATGGAAGAACTTTTCTTCTTGATGAGTTATTTCTCAAGTACAAGGATACACTTCCCACCAGCACTGCCTGAAATGTTTTGTTGCTGGATTTTCAACTACCCAGGGAACATGTTTGTGCTACAAATCCAACCTGTTTTCCAAACCATTTCTGGTGTCAGAATGATCACTTACCATTTAACCTTTTCCCAGCTCAAAAGCATTTCCTCCAGGGTCTCTGGGCAGTATCAACATGTTATGAACTAACATTTAAAAAGTGAGGTGGCACTTGCAAATGGAGGTCAGTGCAACAAAGAGGGCTCTTCGGGCAAGGAATCTTCAGATCTTTTCCAGTTGCAGCTTCATTCTCTGGGGTGCCATGGAACTATTATGGTTTTGTCCAAGTCAGGCTGAACTCACCTGGGGCACAGGCAGTGCTGACCTTTGGGGTTGATCTCAGGATCAGAGTATGAAAAGGACCTGTCGCCAAGCAGTGGTGTGGAAAGTGGCCTTCCACATCCTACTGCCTTCACCTCTGTGCCTTCACCATCCTGCTGTAGCCCTGGCAAATCCCAAGCACGAGAGGTGCCCAGCATCTCCCATCATGGCAACATGGGCTTGCCCAGAGCAGCTGCACCCTTTCCCCCTGCAGTGCTCCTAGGACTTGCTAGGAAAGCCATGGAAGGGACTGGGTGTCCTCAGAAGCAATGCACATTGGTATTGCACAGCCATTCCTTGCATTCCCAAAAGTGACTTTCTCAATTGGCTGCATTGATATTACAGTACAAACAGCACTGGCTGAGGGGGCAAGTCACTGTGAAATCTCTCCATCCCTTCCTGCACCTGTGTCAAATTCAGAGCCTGCTCCTCAACATGAGGTAAAGGAAGGCAAAGCAGGGGGAAATGTCATCCACAGCCTGGGAGAAAAGGCAGCTCATGTCCTGGGCAGCTGGGTTCCCACAGCTGAGTAAGTTAAATCTGGTCTGAGAAGAGTGGTGAGAATAAGTGTCTCAGCACCCAGCAGAATGGTAAAGCTGATGTCCACTCCTTTTTCAGGCTGGACTGCATGGCTTTGCTCCATTGACTTGCAGAGCAGAAATTTTTGATTTTGGAGCTGATTATGCAGCTAAAACATGACAGAGAAGAGAGTAACCTGTTCAGGGAGTGAATGAGAGTGACAAAAACCTGCCAACATGTTGCCAACGCATGAAGAAATTCTGTTTCCAGTCTCTCCTGAAAATCCCTTTCCTGGGGGCAGAAGGGAATCACTCTGTGTGCCTCTGTCTGATTCTTCCATTTGACTTAGACCTATACAATCAACAGTGCTGTGACAGTCATTGCAGTTGTGTCAAAGGAATGGAACTACCTTGAAGCTGAGGGCTGTGCAAGATTTGTACCTCGGGTGATCCTGGAGCAGTGTGGTACATTCTTACAGTCACTGGGCACTGAGAGAGGTTCCCTCTTTAATTGCCATCCATAGACATGGGACCCATGATGCTTTCTCAGAGACCGGAGAGAGAAGCCCTCCTGGGAATGGAAAACTCAGTGGAGGGGCATGGCATAGATTCCTCCTTCAGACACATTCCCTCTTGCAGTGCTCCATGGAATTTACATATGAATGCTGTGGTGCTCTTCACAAGCAAGAATTAAGAGAATAAAAGCATACAGGAAGTGATGGGCAGGGAAAGAAAAAAGAAGGCATGAAAGAAACTGGAGGTGGTGGCAGGCACCAGAGGCAAGGTTACCACTCAGTTATTCAGTGCTGTCCCTGCTAACACACACACCAACGGTATAATTTAAGAAAGAAATGCTTCACAATGTTTTGCCCCCTCCTTCCTGGCCTTCTGATCCATTCCACCCTGATTTCTTATACCCTTGTGCAGTATCCAAACCATCCTCCTGGGGTGAGCAAGGCAGGCTGAATTTTTCCAAACCAAGGCAAACTTAGTGCTGTAGCCCTCCCTTTTTTGTGTTATGGGTAAATATACACTCAGAGAGAGTGCAAAAAATTAAACTGATTTGGGGAAATTAGTTGGAATCGTGCATGCACATTTAGGATCTCCAAGACAGTGGGGTACCTAAGGTGCAAATTTCCTGTGACGCAAACACAGATCACAATCTTCATAAATTGAGAGTTTTATTTGATAGAAAATGTAACACAAGATCATGAATGTACAAGTACATTTTTAGAGTTGCTAAAAAATAGTTGCTGGTAAAAGAAAACTTCTATTAAGGAACAAAGAATCACATCTTTAATTGGTCTTTTATTAATTTTGCAACTCTCGGTTTCATCAAACAGAGGCTATATTCCCAGGAATTCCTCTGACAAAGCGTCTTCTAGAATCTGGAAGACTATCCAATTACAATCTAATGAAACTTGCAGGAAAAGTGACTGAGTACAGACAGATACCTCTAAGAGTGTTAGGAGAAAGAAAGGGGGTGAGGGAATGTGTGAGAGACAGAAAGATTCACTTTCTCAGATGAGAGAAGTACGGAGAATTTTATCTGTCCTTAAGTGATGTAATGAGTGGAACAAAAGTCCTCAGTGCTAGGTTTGGACCTGATTGCCTTCCTTTCTTTCTTCTTCTTTTTCTGCTTTTTTTTTTAATGATCAGGACTCATATTTTTTATGAAAAAACACCATTGCTTCTTAGAGAGATTTTAGATGTATATGTGATAATAAAAAAGGGCTAATAACTGAAAAGCTGTATGCATAGAATGGCCTGGGTTGAAAAGGACCACAATGATCATCTAGTTTCAATCCCTCTGCTATGTGCAGTGTCGCTAACCACCATGGCATTACAACAGAAGATAACATTGGTGTTACTCCTCATCTGAGCTGGGTACATTGCAGATGAATTCTCCTGGGAACATGAGGGAGGTTGCAGTGAACCTAACTTGGAAATTCCATAGGGAGGATCCCCAGGAGCTAACAGCTCTTCCTTTCTCTCTCTAAGTACTGGGAGTCATCTGTGGAAAGACACTGTATTAGGGATCTAGTGACCCATCTGGTAGATGAGGGACCAGCTGTTGATGTGGTCTACCTAGACTTCAGCAAAGCCTTTGACACTGTCTCCCAAAGCATTCTCCTGCAGAAGCTGACAGCCCGTGGCTTGGATGGATGCGCTCTTTGCTGGATAAGTAACTGGCTGGAAGGCTGGGCCCAGAGAGTGGTGGTGAATGGAGTTAAATCCAGCTGGCAACCGGTCATGAGTGATGTTCCCCAGGGGTCAGTGCTGGGGCCTGTCCTCTTCAATATCTTTACTGATGACCTGGATGAGGGCATTGAGTGCACCCTCAGTAAGTTTGCAGATGACACCAAGTTGGGTGGAACTGTCGATCTGCCTGGGGGTAGCAAGGCCCTACAGAGGGATCTGGACAGGCTGGATTGCTGGGCTGAAGCCAATGGAATGAGGTTCAACAAGCCAAATGCCGGGTCCTGCACTTTGGCCACAACAACCGCAGGCAATGCTACAAGCTTGGGGTGGAGTGGCTGGAGGACTGCATAGAGGAAATGGACCTGGGGGTGTTGATTGATGCTCAGCTGAACATGAGCCAGCAGTGTGCTCAGGTGGCCAAGAAGGCCAATGGCATCTTGGCTTGCATCAGAAATACTGCAGCCAGCAGGAGCAGAGAAGTGATTGTCCCCTGCACTCAGCTCTGGTGGCTCCTTGAGTACTGTGTCCAGTTTTGGGCCTCTCACTGCAAGAAAGACATTGAGACCCTGGAGCGGGTTCAAAGAAGGGCCACAAAGCTGGTGAGGGGTCTGGAGCACAGGGCTTATGAGGAGAGGCTGAAGGAGCTGGGATTGTTCAGTCTGGAGAAGAGGAGGCTCAGGGGAGACCTTACTGCTCTCTATAACTACCTGAAGGGAGGTTGTAGTAAGCTGGGTGTCGGCCTCTTCTCGAATGTAACTAGTGATAGAAGTAGAGGGAATGGCTTCAAGCTGCACTTGGGGAGATTTAGGCTGGATGTTAGGAAATACTGCTTTTCTGAAAGAGTGGACAGTCACTGGAATGGGCTGCCCAGGGAGGTGGTGGAGTCACAGACCCCGGAGGTGTTCAAGGAAGGATTGGACTTGGTGTTGAGGGACATGGTGTAGTGAGAACTATCGGTGATGGGTGGATGGTTGGACTGGATGATCCTGAAGGTCTTTTCCAACCTTGGTGATTCTGTGATCATGCCTTGAATGAGAACTCTGTGGTGAGACATTCCTGTCCAGTACCCATCAAAGGCATTGCAATCCCTGAGCTGGCACAAGAACAGGATTAGAGGTGATATCCTTAAGCTGTGCCAGGAAAAGTTCAGGCTGGATATTAGGAAAATTTACTTCTCAGAAGGAGTGATGATGCATCGGAACAGGCTGCCCAGGGACTGGTGGAGTCACCATCCCTGGAGGTGTTCAAGAAACACACGGATATGGCACTGAAGGACATGGTTAGTGGGCATGGTGGAGATGGGCTGACAGCTGGACCAGATGACCATAGAGGTCTTTTCCAACCTTAATGATTCTGTGATTCTATTCTACAATTTATATCAAATTGATTCAGAAGTGATTGAGATTGATGATAGATCAAGCCCGTCTACTCCCCTTCATTGCTAACATCTCCTGCCTGGCTCACTCTTATAAGAGCTGGGCTAGCCCTAGTGGCTAGGCAAACACTACTGTTTAAACATCATAACTTCTGATCTGAGCTTCCACTTCAACAAACATGGCTGTGAGCCAGCATACTGCCCAGGAGCAAGCTGGGAACTCTGTTGTGCATGTAGTCCCATCTCCCTCCACGTTTGGCTGAGCTCTGAGTCTCAGTTTGTGTACGGAGTATCCAGAAGGTGCTACAAAGTCTGAAGGTGGACCAGGAAGTTGTAGAGCCGAAGGAAGTCATGGGGGAAAAAAAAAGCAAGCAATAGTCAGCTGGAAGCATTCATTTCAATTATAAAACCATTCAGCATGTTAGTACCCCATGTATGACCATTTTCACCATGTTTCTAGGAAATCAGTTCACTTGTGTGTGTCTTTGCAGAAGCAGCAATGTTTAAATGAGTCCTACAGGAGATGTGAAAAGAGAGATTTCAGGCTCACTGTACTCAAGATTTGCATGAGAAACTTAATTCCAGGAATTACATCCAAGAAGAGAACAAAGGCCTATTAAATGACCTACCTGCCCAGCTTAATCAGCTCATACTGAATGAAATTAATTACAACAATCAGAAATTGAAATGAATATGCCAATGGTCCTCAAAAAGTAGAACTCGGTAACGTTTCAATTATTTAAAATTGAAATCTCAAAATTATGTTTTCATTTCTCATATTTCATTTTGATTTCGTTTTCCAGTTTTATGTTACCTTTTATAGCTTTTAAATGTGCTATGACATCAGCATATGTAATCTTCACATCAAAAAATAATATGAAAAAAGAAATGAAGAATAATCTACATTCTAAAACAGTAAGTTGAAATGAAAATCCAGCATTTTCAGCAATTAGATCTTATTCATAATGAAGGTTTCTTTTCTCACATCCTCTCAACAAGAATTTCACAAAATCCATTCAACTTCTATCCAGGGAATATGAAAACAATAAAGAAACAAAACTCCCAGCCTTCAAGACGAAGAAGTTTTCAGTGAAGTACTTCTGCCTGGCCTTGTTCACTGCAAAGTCTTTCAGGATGAGTGACAGGTCACGATTTATCTACAGAAATCACCTGCCAAATCATTTCACATTAAGCGTGCAAGGAAACCATGATGTGCTCTTGAATAATTCACCGAGTCACCTCTGCTCACCACTATCCACGACTACCCAGCTGTAACAAAGGGAGCTGCCAGCAGCACTGATCCTCACTGCACCAATAAGGGTATAAAACCTTTGGGATGCTCAATCATAGAATCACAGAATGATTAAGATTGGAAAGACCACTAAAATCATCTAGTCCACCCTTCAATGCACCAAAGCCATACTACTGAAGTGTCACTTAGTGTGACATCCACCCTTTTCCTGAAAACCTTCAGGGATGGTGATTCCACCACCTCCCCGGGCAGCCTGCTCCAGTGCCTCACCAACTGGAAGAAACTGGAAGATAACTCTGCACTAGGTTTGGGTGAATTAGTTTGGGCTCAGGATCGAATGAGAAGGGCCAGGGGAATGGAGCATCAGAGCCTGTGCTGGTGGCCATTTCCTGCCAGCCAGCCCGTGGTGCAAAGGGTTTCTGAGAAAGGCATTCAGCTCATTGCAGTCAATTAATCAGAGCAAGTCCTACACCCTGTCTGCTGTCACAAGCAATCGCAAAGAGTTTCCATAATCCTGCCTTTGAACTCTGTGGTTACTGCCGTTTACAATGGGTTTATTAGAGGCTTAATTGAATTGGTCCTGCTCGCAATGCTCACTGCTAACACAGTGGCCATTAGTGACTGTTAATGAGGGAATCCAAAGGATTACTGCATCAATTATCAGGTTTGGTTTGGACTGGAGGAGCAGCCTGCGGCAGGCAGGCGGCTGTGAATCCAGCTGAGCAGCATGACATAGCAAAGACAGCAAAAGAGGCAGGCATTCACTGGCTGGTGACCTCTCACTGGCACAGCCAGTGCACAGAGCCTATGTGCAGACCTGTGTCAGAGCCATCTGCATGCTCAACCCCATCCTGCAGCAGGCGTGCTGGAGAGGAGAAGACCCGCACCCTGCGCTGTCACTGAAGGAGGAAACCACCAAGGGAAGGAGCACACAACAGAATGGGAAAGGGAGCCAAATAACTATGGTCTTTCAAAAAGAAGATAAACTGTAGCTATTGACTGTGCTAGAAATGGGTGGTGATGACTTGTGCTCCACAACACCAGTTACACCAGAGAGCAAGAAAAATTGGTGTGCAACCCAAATTGGAATGCTTCTTTTACTGTGTACTGCAGTGTGCTTAAGGTAGGTGAACACAGCCATTGCTGGAGAATGGGAGAGCTCAGCAGTCAGGTCACACCTCTGCTCTCCCACCAACCACAAAAAGTACACTGTGTATGAGAAAAGTGTGAGTTCAGTAACACCTCTATGCTGAGCTATGCCCAGGTCCCCTCTGCGTTGTCACAGGGATAAATAAATAACCCTGCCTGAAAGACTGCAGGCAGGCTGATGGCCAGCACATGCTCATGACTGCAGTGAGCTGGAGGCAACCACGTGCAGGAGGTCACAGTCTCCCAGGGAGAGGATAACACTCATTTGTGGGCCAGATGTACCTTCATGGAGCTGTAAAGACTGGCAAAAAGATGGGGCTACGAGGGGAAGGAGGAAAAATGGGAGTAGGAAGGTGGAAGAAAGGGAAAAAGGTTTGGAGGGGCGGTAGAAGCAGAAAATACCCTATGAGAGATCCAGGTTATTGTCTCTTTCTAAGGCATATAGTCTGGGCCATGAGGAGCACCAGAGGTCTGATGACATGTATACTTCTTTCTCTGTAGTTTTTGCCATTCTTACAGTTAGAGAGCTTTGGACCTGTAGAGAAGAAATAATTCTTCTGACATCCCACATGGTACCTGTGGTAAAGCTGGAAAGAGCCTTAAATTGTCCAAGTCCCAGCATAAACATGACAGGTCTTACTGCATCTCACACTAAGGCTGATTCAATGCCTTCATGGGGAAAAAAAAAGTGCATAAGAGGTAGAACACTTGGAAAAGCAGAAACAGAGCATCTCAAAGGTGGAACTCAAAGGGTGGACATTCAGCAAAGCAACTCCTTCATTTTCCAGCTTTTCCTCTTGATAGCATCCAAAAGCCAGTAGGCATTGCTAGAGGTGCTCTGCCAAAGATGTGGCCATGGAAATAGCCACGTCTGTTCTCTTGTCTTGCTCCCCTGTCATGCTTCATCCTTGAGAACCACGAGGGACATGAGTGACCAGTTAGCCAAGTCCTGGAGCTGCTAAAGATGTCCTGTGGTTTCATGGGTCCTTGAGTGGGGAAATAAAGACCTGAATAAGGAGCAGGAGACAGGTGGAAACAGGAAAACAGCAAGAGAAAGGAGCCATGATATTAATATCTTCAAGCCTTGTGCTATTCAAGGAGCTGTCTAACTCATGGTCCCCATGACAAGTGTCACTGGTCCTCCTGTCTAGGAGAGAAGGGCTGTCCTGAGAAGGAGTAAGAAAAGGAGCAAAGGTCTTCCATACAAGGCTGCTGCACACAGACAGACATTAATAGAATCATAGAACCCTTAAGGTTGGAAAAGACCACTAGAATCATCCAGTTCAACCATCATCTCATCTCCACCATGCCCACTAACCATGTCCCTCAGTGCCAGATCCATGTGGTCCTTGAACACCTTCAGGGATGGTGACTCCACCACCTCCCTGGATGTTCCAATACATCACCACTCTTTCTGAGAAGAAGTCCTTCCAAATTTCCAACCTGAACCTCCTCTGGTGCAAATTAAGGCCATTATCTCTTATCCAAGCATTAAGGAATCTTCATTTGCAGTGTGCTACAGTGAGCAGTGTCCTGCCCTCCAAGCCTGACCTCACTGACCTAAGAAGGACTGAGAGCCCGCCCCTACCTGGCTGCACGCGTTATGCTTGGTATGCAGCACAGGCAGATGGGCTGCTATGACCACAGGATGCTGTGCTCCCCATCTGCTGCCTCGCCTCACTGCCAAATGAAAACCAGAGGCAGGGATTTTTTTTTTTCCCTTTTCTCCTGTCACTCTTCCTGAAGCTCATTTTTCTTCTGTGTTTCAGATAAGGAAGCATGCATGAGTAGCATTAATTATGTTCTGTGGAGCTGAATATGAGGCTGATGAGTGGCATCAGCTGTGGCTCCTTTGCCTCTTTCCTTGGGGCAGCATCTCCTCCATTGCCCAGTGCTGATGTTGAGGTGATGTGGATATATGCAAGCTCACACCCACTCTGCCAAGGGACCTGCTGTAAGGCTGAGGCCAGCTGCAACAGAAACCTGTGAGTGCCTGTACACCAGCCCCTGGTCTCCCTCGCCACGGGAGCCATGGACATCCCAGAAGAGAGCTACAGCAGCCTAAGAGGTGGTAGATACTTGGGGCAAGGAAGGGAAGAAGGGACTAGTGAAGAAAAAGCAAAAGATGACCATAGGGCAGGAAGATAACTCTAGGAATGGGGTAGGGTGTGAGAGACATGTAGTAGAGCTGTGCAGAGCCCTACAGAAACTGAGAAGCTGGTGGTCCTTTTCAAAGTAGGTATTTTCAAATACTGTGATTCTTTCTTTTATAAAATGTTGAAGGGAGAAAATGAGTTGTCCTTCTCTGCTCCATAAACCCATTCCCTGGTATTGATTTACAGTTGTGGCAAGAGGCCTATTTAAAAAGGTTGCCCAAGGGGGAGAAGTTAACACAGAAATCTGTCTTCTCCCATGTTCTTGAACTGGAAGAATGAAGTAATTGTCCTGGCCTCTCTTCAGGGACTGCTGGTGCCAGTTTCTGGTTGGAAGGCAGAGAGGAAGAAAGAGGATGAACAATTGGCCACCACCAAAGTGGGGACCACCAGTCCTACCAGAAACAACCCTGCTGGAGATGACAGCAGCAGCATACTGCTGTATGGCGGGGAGGGACAGGAACCAAAGGCTGGTGCCAAGGGCAGAAGTCCCAGGGTAAAGGGCTGTCTGTGCAGCTGGGATGGGCAGTGCACACCTCCAGGTAGGGCGCTTTGGCTCCATCAGCTTCCCATGTGAAGGCATGGGAAAGGGGATGCAATGGCTTTGCTGACTAACTCTAACTCCTGCCTATATGATGTGGGCAAAAGGAAGACCTCAGTAAAATGACCCAAGAGCTCTCTCATTTCTTCAGCCCTTAAGAGTATTCATGGTCTGGAAAAAAAATAAACTGTCTTCCTGCTCTGAAGGGTGCCAAAGTTAAGCAAGCCCTGAGAGAAGGAAGAGAGCAAAAGAAGGGATCACTGAATAAAGGAGAACAAGAAATTATCAAACGGATCAAGATGACACTGTGAGAAAGGCAAAAATGCCTCTTGCTGGGGTGGACTGGGGCTGGTCATTAGCTTTCCCAAGAGGCGAAGGGAGAGGGAGGCTGCTGGAGGATCTGATGGGACGATTACTTGGGGACCTGACAAACCGACAAATGCAGCGATTTCCATTTCAAATGGGAAGGCGAGAGGAGATCAAACACATTTCACAGTAATGATCCGGAGCCTTTCCCTGCACACTGAGACACACAAACACCCAGCCTAATTGAAGCCACATGCAGCTGAGATGGAGAAGCAGAAATCTGCTCGAGGGGGGTTGGGGTAACAACACCCACAAAGCAAACACAAAATCCCAAACTGCAACAAACAAACAGCTCAGCTGCATCCACAGAGCACTAGAGAAAAAGCCATTCCCCAGCGTAAGGCTTGCCTCCCTACCAACAAAATAACACCACCCCTTCTGTCCCTCAGCACCTCAAAATCGATGGACACCTATTCTCAAGCAAAAAGCAATAGTAAATAAACATTTAGTGTTGGACCTTGGTTTTAGAAGGGTATAGAATAAGAATGTCAGCGCAGTACAAGATGAACTTGAGCTCTTTGCTTATTCATCCATTTTGTGAAAAGGATAAGGTGACTCCAGCATGGAACTAGTGAGGAATATTGATGAATTTCTCACTGCTTTTCATTCCTTTTTCTTTTCCTGCTGGGACTGCCTTTAGATATTCAGTAGTGGTGCAATATCGACATTTTATTCCTCCCTGGAAACCAGCCTGAAATCCACCTACTTCAGAGCCTACTGCCATTGCCCCCACTGGCAAGGGGTTTAAGAAAATGAATACCTTACTCAACATCAGTTTTCCAAATACCATCTAGAGGGCAGATCTGAGACCCTTCCCAAGCTTCATCTTACACCTTTCAGACAAGAGAAGAAAGTGTTTCCATGTTGCAAAAAGTATTTCATGTATAGTGTGTTTATTTATTCAGTGAATACAAATTTGCTTTAAAATGCCTGCATCAGACAGGAAATATTTGCTTTTGAAACAAGAGCATCCACAACCTCACATTATATCAGTCGCCCCAAAGAGCATCCTGCTTCTTCATGCTGTGAACTTGGCCAACCTACGGCAGAACATCAGGGCCTCCCACACATCCCACAGAGCTGGGAGCTCCATTACCACATAGATAAGACCATTGCAGAATGTTGGGTCTTTTCCTGATGCAGAAGCCTGTGTGCCTCCTGCTACCCGTTGCTTAACTTGTGCACAGCCATGGGAGGAAGAGAAAAATCAGTTTCTAAGGTAACCGTGCACCCAGTGCTCAGGGTTGTGCAGGAGGAAGCAACTGCTGAGAACAGCTGGAAGGCAGCAGGCAGCACACAGTTGAGGGCTGCTCCCCACAAGGTGCCCTACACAACACAGGAGGATGTGACGCTGCAGCAAACTCATCCAGTGGGGACTGGGATGAAAATCAGTGAAAGGGCAGGGGCGACGGCATACCATCCTCCACCTACACACTGGTGACACAAAATCCTCTTGGAGAGCACTCTCTCCCTCAGTCACTGAGAGTCTGAAGGCTACTCGTTTTGCTGGCTGCCCAACTCCTTCCCCACAGCCCCACACTGAATCTCTGGCTCCCAAGAGATTTTTAACCTCTGTAGCCCAGCCTTCCTTAGAGATCAGCCACTGTGGTGGTTGGGAGACAAGGAGCAGTCTGCACAGATAGAGCAGTTGTTTTCCAGGACGGAGATGGGATATAGCCAGTGGCACCATGGCTGGGAGACATCCAGGTCACATTATCTTTCTCTCCAACTAGGTGTTGTAGCCCATCCTCAGTACAAGCAGCAGGATTTAGTCATCACTGAAGTTTTAAACCCTGCAGGGCTGCAATGAAAGAGATCTAGTAGCTGGAACTGGGGCTTGTATGTGACATGAGCCAAGGTGCAGGTCTGTGTGGGCTGTGCTGTTTTATGTGTATCTGGGACAAAGCAGTGAGAACACAGAGCCTGAAGGGACCTGGCCTCTAGCTACAGCCCTTTTTCCTAACACAAGACAGAGGCAGTTTGGTGTATAACCAGGGGAGATCAACCATCCCGAGCCTGCCTAGCCCAGTTCTTCCTCCAGGACTGAGGTTTCTGGCTCTGGCCGCACCAAATCTGGAGAAAAGAGACTGAGGAAAAGCTCTGAGCTGGGACATGAAGCAGCACTGGAGCAAGCATAGAGATGGGACCTTGAGGGATGGCATGGGCTGAAAGGAGCATGAGGAGGGAAGGAAAGCACGTGTGCATGCACATGCTGTGGAGCTGCACACAAGAGACAGGCCAGTGCCCCAGCATGAAGGAACTTCTGCAAACTGGTGTGTGGGTGAGCAAGTATGCCCAGGGCAGAGGAGAGGCTGCAGCATCCTTGTAGTCTCTAGAAATAAAATAGCTGCAGTAGTTAGCCCTCCTCCTGTACATGCTGTGTTGTGTCCCACAGAAACCACTCTTGAGATGCACAGCCCTTCAGCATCTATAACAAGCAGATGCACATGCAAGCTCTGTGTGTGCATACCTTCAAGGGGGTAGGTACAGGTAGGTACAGGTGCAAAACACAGGTTCTGTGGCACTGGGTGCAAGCCCAGGCACACATTCCTGAGCCTATCCCACATGATGTGAGCAGCAGAGCCTTTGCTCATGCCTGACATGGAGTTCCTGAGCCAGCTGGCAGCCCCACCTTGTGCTGCAGCCAGCACCAACACAGCCTTGCCTGATATTGAAACCATTACTCTTCACCAGTCCCTCACCCTATGCTGCCTCTTCATCCCCAAGAAGCTTGAAGCTAAAATTATACACCCGAATAATTATTCTGTGGCTTGAAAACAATCTCCCTCCCTCCTCACCCTCTTCTTTGACGTGTGTGTTTAATATCAAATTATTTATAACCCAGCCTCGCGGTCAAGCTTTTAATGAAAGAACTGCCAGAGACTTCTAAAAGCATAGTATGCACTTGACTGGCCACATTATGCTGAGTAAGGGCTGCAGGGGCTTTAGCAAAAGGAGACTTGCTGCTGAACCCCCCCATCCCCAGTCCCTGTGAATACGTTTTACTCTCTCACTCTGCTTCTTGTTCTCCCCATGTCATTTGTTCTGCCTCTCCTCTTTCCTCTCCCCTAACTGAAGCTGCAGTCTCTGCCTGGCTATCATGAAATTTCTGCCAGCGCTGATGCCTACAAATAAAAGAATGATTAAACAGGGATCTTCAATACCACGTGGATTTTTCCTTCCCTAGGATTATGCATAGCCCGAGAGGTCAAATAAATGCAGAAACAGTTCCTCTAACCCTTCCTTCTTTGAAAATTCCTCAGCTTTATCTCCTTCTTTTTGCCTCACTAACCTTTCCCTTCTCTACATATATATGCACAAGCACATATTTCTCCCTCTCTTCAGTGTGAAATATTGATGAATTCTGCACCCCCAAATGAAGGTTTGTTGGAGCAGCAGCCCGCAGTTCATCTTCAGAGCATCAGGAATGCAAATTTGCTGAAATCCTGGGAGGAATGGGACAGTGAAATGCAAGGGCTGCTGCAGCAGCTGCCAGCTGACGCTGGGCTCTGCACAGGGGCAGGGCAGCAGCCAGCAGGAAAGTTGCTCACTGTACCACTCTGCCAGCTTCCCCAGCACAATGCAGAGACGTGGTGAGCGAGCAGGAAGCTTATTTGCACATACTGAATTATAGGGGAAGGCCAAGTTGTTCTTAGCATGGATGTAATTCTGTGGTTACTGAAGCTAACACGAGTTATTCCAGATTTACACTGCCATTGAGGGATTATTTCCACGGTGCCTTCTGCATCCCAGGCACCACTGCACATGTCCTGCTTTCTGGGGCTCTGTCACGAAATAACGCATGTAACCAATTGGCAACCAATCCCTTCTGGGTCTAGCGTAAAAGGCTTGTCCCCAAGAGATCTGAATACTTGGAAGAAGAAAACCAACATCAACCCACAGCACTGAGGGAGCTATGCTTTTCTTTCCATTCTCCAAGGAGCAAACCTGTTTGTCTCAGTCCATAACTGGGCTCTGAGTGCTGAGTGAGGAACATCAAAGAGGTTATGTCTACATGCAGACCTCTGCTGGAAGCGCTGTGGCTGTTCAGGTGGGAGGAGAAGCAGTTGGACGGGCTCTGGAGTCACCACATGCAGCAGTCCCAGGCCATAGCTGTGCCCAGGAGGGCCAACAGCCCCATGTACACAGATAGCTATGTATTGTCCCATTCTTCACTGGTGCAGCCTCACCTCGAGCACTGCATGAGGTTTTGGGCGCTACAATACGGGAAAGACAAAAAGCTTTTAGAGGTGTCCAAAGGAGGACTAGGAAGATGATGAAGGGTCTGGAGGACAAGGTGTGAAGTCCTTTGCTTTGCTCAGTGCAGAGCAGAGGAGCTGATAGGAAGCCTCATGGCGGCTGCAGCTCCTCACAGAGAGTGGAGGGGCAGCGCTGAGCTCTGCTCTGTGTGACAGCGACAGGGCCCGAGGGAACGGCATGGAGCTGCGTCAGGGGAGGGCAGCTGGGGGTGAGGGACAGGGTCTGCACCAGAGGGCGGTGGGCATGGTCACAGCCCTGACTGGCCAGAGTTCTGGGAGAGCTTGGGCAATGTTTTCAGCCCGTACCAAATCTCAGACTCCTCACACCACCCTGCTCCTGCATTCTAGCTCTGGTGAGGGCACGCACTGCCCCATCCTTCCCCTCCATATACCACCAGCCAAACGCTTCACTTTTTTTCTCCTGTTCTGAAGGCAGCTTCCCATATCCCACCGCGTGGCTTATCTTCTGCAATTAGCACTTTCCTCCATATCTGATAGGAAAGAAGGGCTCAGCTGCCCCCTGATTAATTGCTGAGTATTTGCTTTCTTTTCCACTTCTGTGGCCTGGAATTAATTAGTTTATCCCTCTTATTCCTTTCATGGGCCAGAGCGTTCTCCTTTTGTGCAATTACATATAATAGCAATGCTTGAAATCCCCTGGGGAACAGTTGAGAGAGGCTCTCAATGGGGAGGAAAGAAACCTGAAAGCAGGGAGATTACGAAAGGTCATACACCCTACAGCTTCCCTGTAGTCTTAAAATACATACTCTCCTCTCACTCCAGCACAAATCCCTCCTCTTGCCACTTGCCTTAGTGCCTTTTCCAGGCTTTTCAGAGAGTTGATGTTCAAACAGCAAGAAAAGCTTGCAGATCCAAACCTCATGTGGGAGCAAGGGATGCCAAGCAAGGGCTTGCTTGGCTGGACACTACCAGGTACTGCAGAAAACACAGATCTCAGCACAGTGGAGACAGCCCAGCAACACTTAGTGAAGCACTGGCACAGGTTGCCCAGAGAGGTGGTGGGTGCCCTATCCCTGGCGACATCCAATGTCAGGCTGGAGGGGCTCTGAGCAACCTGATTGAGCTGTAAGTGTCCCTGTTCATTGCAGGAGAGTTGGACTGGGTGGTTTTTAAGGGCCCCTTCCAACTCATATGCATATGATTCTATGATTCTACTTACATGACCTCTATGTTCCCCACAGAAATAGAGACATAAGCTCTTAAGGAGATGCTGCAACTCACATGCAGTAGATCAACACTCACTATCTAGATAAGGAGGATTGCTCCAATGGTCCCTTCAAAAGACAGCCAACAGCACTTTGCTGGCTTTGGAATGACAAAGGAGTGAAGAGGATTTCTGAGTGCAGAGCATGCAGACCATGCTCTGTCCATGCCTTGTGACTGTAGGCTGCACTGGAACCAGGGCTTGCATCCTGATTCTGCTCACCTGGACAGTAGGATAAATCAGAAGTAAAAAAGTACAAAAGCACTGTTACTGAAAGCAGTAATTGTTCTTTGGCCCTAAATAGCATGCTTTTTTGCTCTTTTTTATTGAATCAATACAAAACCAGAAACTACAGCCCATGGAGAATAATATGGGACAGCCCTCCACATTGTCTAGGACAAAATGAAAGCATCCAGGAAGGGATGAGACAGAATTTTGTCTAATTCTCTGAGCTATTGGTACAAGCTCCATTTTAGCCCTTATTTACTGAAGTTTATAGACCCATAACTGTCATTTTCTTTCCTATTTCACTCACACCCCTCATTAAGCAATTTGATCTTTACAGTCTGAAGCTCCTGGGCCACCTCATTTACTGCAGCACTCTTCAAGCTGGGATGTGATGTACCAGATGACTGTGTATGACCCAGAGTAGTCTGAGTTTCAGAGTGTTTTGCAGGTGCAGGCATTCCCATGCATGAAAAATCCAGTGGCATCTAATCTATAGATGTAGAAATACAATGCAACTAGGATGCTGTATGACAGCAGCCCCATTGAGAAGGTAAGGGCTTTCAGAACCTTGTAAGCAAAAATATGGCGATAGGTTTTTTTTGTTTTGTTTTGTTTTGTTTTTTTACCTCCCCACTGCAATATCTGCAGAGCTAACATTGCTCAGCTCTGAGTCAGGAAAGAGGCAGCAGATTCATTCACCTTGGGTGTCTTCAGGAAGCTGGGGAAATGGGCCAGACAGAGGGCCAAATAGATTGTCGTTTCTCTCCCTCTGTTCCCCTGCCTCCTAAAATCCCCTATATTCCCACCTGGCTCTGCTTTCATTTGGCCATCTTAATTATTAGCTCTGCCTGCTCTCCTCTGCAATCATTTTGGCTAGTCTAATAAATAAAGATGATAAATATGGGGAAGGTGAATGCCAGGGCTGCAAATCAGAAAGCAGCTGAAGATGGCAGCCAGGGCAGCTCAGTCTCTCCTCCCCTCTTCTCTCCTTTTCTCCCTCCCAACTTGCAGCCCTGCCTGTTCTGCATTACAGATTCCTCTGGACTTGTTACACAGGCAGGGTGTGAGGGGAGTGCAGCTGCGCACTCAAAGCCCAGAACCACTCCGAGGTATGAGATGTGTGCTTACCAGAAAGGGAAGTGTCAGAGCGATACATACGAGGTGGAGCTGGAGAAATGCAGGCATGCAATACGTACACTCCTGTTATTTGAATCGCCGTCTGCACTCCTCAGTATACTGCATGCTCCAGAGAGCATTTACTGAGCAAAAGATAGTAGCATACAAGAAGGAAGGAGCTTGCCTTAAAGTGACAGCATGCATCCCCCCCAGAAGGTGTACTGCAGTGTGCATCATTCAAGAGAAATGGTTGCATCTTTCTCTTTGGGAAGATGTCTCATTTAGCATTGCTCCTTCTGCTGAAGGAGAGCTGGAGAAGATGAGTCTGCAGATGGGAAGAATGCTGGGCTCAGAAGCAGACTTGTTTGAATCAGAAGAGGCCTTTAAAGGCCCTCTCCCGACTCCTCTACAATGAACAGGAACACCTACAGCTCCATTAGGTGCTCAGAGTCCCTTCAGCCTGAGCTTGATTGTCCCTGAGGAAGCAGTATTCATGACCTGGGCAACCTGTTCCAGTGCTTCACTATAAGAAACTCTTTCCTTATATCGAACCTAAATCTTCCCTCTTTCAGTTTGAAACCATTTCCCCTTGTCCTGTCACAACAAAGTCTCTGTCACCTTCTTTCTTAGAACTCCCAATTAGATACTGAAGTTCTTGGGCTCGTTTCCTTGTTCAGGTCTTTTGATACTGCATCCTCCAACCATGCTCTGCTGGTGTAAAATGGCCACTCTGCCTTGAACTGGACGATGCTGCAGTCATTTGCACCTTTGTCCTTCACAATTAGGGCCCTAACTGGCTCATATGGAAAGCTCCAAGTGATCTTAAATAACAGGATTGCAAAGCTGAGAAACATTTCCATCCAAACACCTGCAATACAAATCATGCATCATCCTTTGTTTAACCTTGCAGTAATCTATAGCTTTACCAAGGTGATGTTTGCAGAGTTGACTTGAAAGAAACCAATTAGCATCACTTTTGAATTAAGTGGTAAAGCCTTCAGTTTTCTATCACTTTGCTTCACAGCGCTAAGTAACAGCAAGCAGGGAGGATTTGCAACATGCTGGCTTTGAATGGCACAGAAAGCCAAGTGCTTGATCATTCAAGTTTACAGAAACAAAGCCCAGAGGAGCATGCATTTTTGCATTGGTTTTTGCAATAATGGAACTGCCTGTACAAACCAAGCGTTTTTTCACAAGCAAACTGGTATTTACACAGCTTCATTTGAATGCGAAACTGCCACCATCACATACACCAAGCAAGTATGCACCTCCTCACAAGCAGACATGCTGCCCCAGTGATAACGGACAGCACCCCCTGATTTCCCAACCGCCAAGTCCTTGGATTTCAGTGTCAGGCACTACTCAAAGAGGAGCTACTACTACTCAGCATCTCATCAGACTCCACTTTGTCTTCACACACTGGCTACTTCAGATTTTCCCCACTGGTTTCCAAGCAAAGTGTTATCTTTTCCTCCTTTTGTACATGCCTTTGCTGGGTTTCCAGACATTATTAAGCATCTGTCACAGTCCACCCCAGAGGTAGCTGTGTTTTAGCTGTGGCTGAATGATCGCTGTGTACGTAGTCTGCAGAGCACTCAGTGATTCTTCAAGATGACAGGCACTGGGGATGTCAGTCATTTTCATTAACATAAAGAAGATATGTTTCACTTTAGTCACTCTAAAATCATTGAGTCATTTATTGATGTCTCAGTAATTTATGAGCTCTCTGTCTTGGCTGGAAATCTACCCGTGTGACTGTTTGCAGTAAGAAATGGGCACAGCACAGAGACAGATCTCTCTTCAGCTGAACTTAAGCTGTTTCTACCATGGGTCAAAGTATTAAACAGATGAGGGTGATAAAGCACGTGAGTCTCTCCCCTGCATTAAACAGAATTAGTGGCAAAATGTTTTTTGATGCAATGTCTGATGAGAAATGAGTCAGCTATTCCTTGCTGGTGGGCACCCAGAAATTTGAACTAATTCCCATTTTTCATAGAATCACTGAATCACTAAGGTTGGAAAGACCACTAAGATCTTCAAGTCCAACCACCAGCCCATCCCCACTATGCTCTCTAACCATGTCCTCAGTGCCACATCCACATGGTTCTGGAACACGTGGTTCTGGACAGTGATTCTACCACCTCCCTGGACAGCACCATTCTTTCAGAGAAAATTTTTTTCCTGATATCCAATCTGAACCTCCCCTGGAGCAATTTGAGGTCCTTCTCTCTCATTCTATCACAAAGTCCAATCCCCCCCTCGCCACAATTTCCTTTCAGGTTATTGTAGAGAGCAATAAGGTCTCCCCAAGCCTCCTCTTCTCCAGATTGAACAATCCCAGTTCCTTCAGCTTCTCCCCATAAGATTTATGCTCCAAACCCTTCACAGCTTCATTGCCGTTTTCTGAACACATTCCTGGGCTTTCTGACAACACCAGACCAGAAGGCAAAAGCCCCATTAGGACAGAGATTGAGCTCCCTGACCCCACTGCTAGGAACAGCCAGCAGGTAGGTGCAGGTGGGGAAGTTGCTCGTATCTGGCAAGGTGAGAAATGGGAAGCGTCAGTCTCCCAGGTTTTCTGCCAAGCACTCTCATCAGACTAATTTCAGATAAATTGTCATGCAAAAGAGAACTGAGCGGGTTCAGATGTACTCTGGTGAGGCATCCAGATTTTCTCCTGATGAGACAAACCAAAAGGGGAAGTTCACGGTGCAGAGGGAAGAGGAGCCCTAAAACATTCACACCCCCTGCATCTCACAGCCCTCTGGAGTCTGCCTTGAGGCTGGGGAGTGCTGAGAAGTACACACAAATGTCCCAGCTCTGGCCATGAATTTTGCAGGGCAGAAGGAAAGATGAGGAGCCCATGGTTACTCATAGGGTGTGCCCAGAGCCCACACTGACAATTTTTTCCCCATAATTTCACTTCTCTGACTCCTCAGTGCTAGGAGAGAAGCCACTTCAAAAGAAAGGATTTACGAGGAACATCAAGGAGGGAAAAAAACAACAACCAACTCAAACCCAAGCAAGCTTGTTTCTTTTTGTGTCCTTCTCAACTTACTCCTTCCTTTTTCATCCTGTTTATTTAGTGTTCTCTCTTCTTGCCTCTCCCAATACCCCTAGCATCTCAATGGACTTTCAGGGGCACTTCAGCATCACTGCTTTACCTCCAGGTTCCTCTGTGCCCTCTCAAACAGCCCAGGAGATCTCAGAGCCCCCCTCTCACCCAAGGGCACTCCCCCACTGGAGCTGAGAGAGGGGCTGTCCCTGTCCTCATTATAGTCACATCACCCCTGGGGTTAAGCAAAAGCATCACCAGGAGTTGCTACTCACAGCAGCCAGCACAGGGCAGTTTTTTGTCCTCTTCAGCTCCAGAATTGAGACAGTTTGAACAAATTAAGTTCAGGAAGCATGTTCAGGTTCTGCTGTGTCTTACAACTGGGAGCCATTGGAAGCCCTCACTTTCCACACACAAGTCACACCCCAAAGCAAAAAGATTCTATTCTTCCTTGCTCCCACCTGAATGTCACCTCTTAGGATGAAGAACCAAGTCTCGAGGGTGGAATGCATCAATTCTGCTTTGTCTAGATTTGTCAGCTTGTCACCCAGGAATGTTAATGATCTTCATGCACGGCCTGCAGCCTTCAGAAGTAAAATGGCTCATTTAGAACATTAAGACTTCCATCAATTTACATTTAGTGCTTCCAGGCAGTAAAGTTCTCTTAGTTCTACCAGTTGATTGTATTTTCCAAAGGGATTTTATCTACCTATCTGCTGTGTCTCAGTGGGATGGTGATGACACACCCACATGGCTCACACACTGATAGACAGGTGGTCAGACTGATAAACACCAGCCAAGGATCATTTTGGCTGGCTGCAGGAACGGTCTGATTTCAGAAAATGGCACAGCTTTCAATGTAGTTGAAGGCACTCAACACTGGAGCCCTGTTAGAAAGGGCTCCAGTGACTCCTTTGCAAGTTACCCAGCCTGCTAACCCCAGAAGAAATACTGTCAAATCTGGTGGTACTGGAGTGATACACAGCGAGTTTTTCATGGCTTTTTCATGGTATCAATTTCCTCTGGCCAGTGGGAAGTCATAGTTGTGCAGCTGCAGGTGATGACAGCTGAGATGCTTTATCTCCCACCCATAACAAGCTACTGACATCCACATTATTATTTACTGTGAACCAGCTACTAACAGTAGTGGAAGATATTGTGATATCTCTGCTGCACATTAGTATCTGCTTTCAGTCAAATAGAGCTCCTTTGAGTGAGAGTTATGCATGACATATAAGACTGCTGGAGGAAATTTCTCTGGCATCCAACAGGCAGAAATGCAAGTACAGCACAAACATACAACCTAGCACATGAATACACATCACTACATTTTTAAAGGCACGTATAAGGTTGTCATATATGGCACACTTCTCTGAATTAGGACTTTATTTCTTTCTGAATTTTTCACCCCTTGCAAGATTTACTGAAACTTTTTCCTCACTGAGCACAATACTGAACCAGAGTTGATATTTGAAAGCCAAGACAGTTGTCTAAATCCAAAAGGCAATAAATCCATATGAAGTCAAAAGGGCAGAATGATCCCAGGATAGCTGGAAGAGGGTTATTTCTAGGCTGATCTCCAGGTGGAAACCAACCACCACTGAGCTGCCAGTGTAGTTGCCTGGCACTTCAGACCTTTTATTTTTTGAATTTGCTCTTAATGTAATATTTCTGTCCCTTTGAACAGGATTCACTGAACTTCCACAGGGTGCTTGACTCCCTGAGTCAAGCTAAGACTTGAGCTGAGACTTGGCTTTCAGGGTAAGAAAGGTCCACATCTGATCTCTCATCTCCAAGCTTTCAGAGGAGGTAGGAGCCCCTCAATCCCCTGTCTGGTCCATACCCAGCACCAGGGTAGCTTGTCATGGCCACTGATAGGGATGAAGGCCCTGGCCTCAGGTCTGCAGCTTCTTCCGTCCCTGTGAAACACATACTGATGTATTAGGGGAGGGGGGGAGAGGAGAGAGAGCCCCGCTGTCCACACCAGCAATGACTCAAGATACTATTTCTGACATCTATTTCACAAGCTATTCTTCTTCTATGCTGCTCCTGTGAGCCCAGGAAGACGGCTAAGGGCTAGACTCCAGGATGCTAGACTAGGCAACTCAGAGTGATCACAGAATCATAGAACCATTAAGGCTGAAAAAGACTCCTGAGGTCATCAAGTGCAATCACCAAAATTCACCACTAAATCACATCCCTAAGTGCCACATCTCCCCTTTCCTTAAACACTCCCAGGGCCAGTGACTCCAACACCTCCCTGGGCAGCCTGTGCCAGTGCAGCACCATTCTTACAGAGTAGAATTTTTTCCTAATATCCAACCCAAACAACCTCTGGAGCAATTTGAGGCCCATCCTTTCCATCCTGTCACTTATATGGGAGCAGTGACCGAATCCTACCTCACCACAATGCCCCTTCTGGTCCTTGTAGAGAGCAGTAAGGTCTTCCCTGAACTCCTCCAGACTCAACAATCTGTTCCGTGAGCCACTCCCTATAAGACTTGTCCTCCAGATCCTTTACAGCTCTGTTGTTTCCCTTCTCTGCACACACTCCAGTGCCTCAATGTTTTTCTTGTAAGTGAGGGGCCCAAAACTGAACATAGTAGTCAAGTTGCAGCTTCACAGTATAGAATACAGAGGGATGGTCACCCCCCCCACTCCTACTGACTGCACTATTTTTGATACAAGCTAGCAATACACAACTGTATAATAAAACATTTACACATAAAATAGAAAGACCCCCTCTCCTCTTTATTCTTACAGCAAAAACCTTGCAAGCCTCTAGGTAATTATTTAAAACAAATAATAACCCAAATCTTCAGGGACTTCACAGCCCCATGCAGCACTGATGCCTGCCTTGGCCTGGCCTTTCAAGCTGTCTCCCTGTAGCTGCCACCCATGCTGCGTCCAGCACGTGTCCTGGCATGGATCAGCTGTGTTTGTTCCTCCTGCCACCACCTGGGGCTGGGCTGCACAGTGGTGACTCATCTGCCCTGAAACATGGACCATGTGGTGGGAACCACCTCTGAGTCATAGACCTGCCCCAGTGCTGCTAATGGCTCAGCGGAAGGCGCACAGCCTTTTATTTTTCTCAGCAGTCTTCCCAGTTGAGCCACCAAGTCCTCTGCAAACGGTTCAAACCTCCTGGCAGTCACACAGAGCTTGGAGTTAAGTTGAAGTTTGCAGGACCGTAGTCGCACTTGGTTCAAGATAGGTGTTCAAAGGCACGTTGGATGGGACCATGGGCAACCTGATCTAGTAGTTGTCAGCCCTGCCAACAGCAGGGGAGTTGGAACTAAATGACCTTTCAGGTACCTTCCAACCCAAGCCATTCTATGATTGTAGATACATGATGAGCCCCAGTGAGTAGCAAGGGTACAATGGAGCGGAGGATTCATCCTATGAGATCTTGAGTATGCAAAGCACTATGGAAACATGAGACACCTTCAGTCCTATACCCTGATTTCTCCATCCCTCTTTCAATTCTTGCAAAGGGGAACATTCACTCCCCACTGACTTTCCCCACCCCAGATCCCACCTTGCAGAGACTAGCCTGTACATGGGCTTTACATTCCTCCCCGGCCCCCAAGCCAGACCACAGCATCACCCATTCCCATCCAGCCACCATCACCATGTGCCATCAGCTTGCAGGGGCCACCACAAGTAGGATGCTCCCATGGAGCCAAATGTCTGATGGCACCTGCAGGGTGGAGGACACTCACTTTCCTGTTCCTCTGGTCAAGGAGGAGCTTCGCTTGGGAACAGCCAGGGCTGGAGCAACTGGCTAAGAGCACAGGGAGAAGAAGCACAGTGATGGAGCAAAAGCGGGGTGACAGGTAGTGGCTTCGCATGGCAGGGATGATACACCAAGCTGGTGAGCAAAGACAAGAGAAAGGAAAAGCTGAAAGGAGACAGGTGCATGAAGAGATGGGGGCGGTGGAATGGGTTGGTGAAGGGTTGCAGGAGAGAGAGTTCTGGCTATTCAGCTGGGCACCACATCTTGCACTGCAAGTGGTTCATCTCTGCCTACAGTAGTTTGCTTACTGCTTTGAAAAGTATTAATGCTTGGAAAAGGAATAAAGTGTATACCTTATATATGTTTTTTGTTTGTTTTTTTTTTTTTTTGTTAATAATGGTGATCTATTTATAGGCTGCAAATTATACACTGCAAACATTGCTCAGAGACAAGACATTATTTTGTTGCCAACAGGGAAAAGGGAAGGAAGGGGAAAAAGAGACAGAGAGAAGTAGAGATAGGAGAGGAAAAAGAAAGATATACTTCCTGATGCAACTTGCTCATCAGCAGCACAGGGCATGCTGCATGCTGGAGGAAAAACTCAGAGAGCAAGCATGTTGGGTCAGCTGGAACCAGACCCCTCCCCTTTCTGACATGAACAAAACATATGGAGTCATTCCTGAATGAGTTGGGGCTTATCCTAGGGCCCTATGAGCACCATAAAATATGTTGCAGAAAAGCTGATGGCCTGTGGCATATGGCATGTTCCTGCCTGCTGTAGACCTGCGAATGGCCACCTGGCAAGTTCTCTTGGTCCCCAGGAAGTCACTGGAGCATGGCAGAATAAGGTTTTACTATCCCCCATCTCTTTCCAGTCCCCCCCACCCCAAGCAACCTTCTCTCTTCTTTTGTAACCAGATTGCCACAGAGCTGGCATTTGAAATCAAATTCATCACCCAAATTTAGAAACCCAGTCACAGTGCTTCCCTTTTCAGTCAATAGAAAAAGGGAGAGAAGGCAAATCACCTTCCTGATGTCCCTAAAATATCTAATTGAATATTATAGTTAAGACCTAACATTAGATGAGACAAGTCCAGGCCTTACGAGAAAACCAATGAATTGCTTCCATCAAGTTCTCTGTGTCCAGAATGAAACAAGTCAGGAGTAATCCTAGGTCATGACAAAGACTTATTTCCAATGCAAGCACTGATAAACCTTCCCAAGAAGCCTGGGGCTTCAGAAAGGATCAGAGAAAAATCTAGCACAGCTTCCCTTCTTTCTGAGTCTTCCTGACCTCTTTCTTTGGATATCCGAGCTTCATCACCTAGTTGTTCTTTTCTTTCCACAATAATCCACTTATTTTTTCCTCATGTAGATTTTAGTGTGTTTAGTATCCTACTCCTTTCGTTTATATGAATTGGGAAAAGAATAAGAGGCTTTGGCCAAACCTGCCTATACAATTAAAAACTTTTCCTCACCTCTGAGATTATTTATATATAAATCTATATATTATATATGTATATAGATGGATAGATATAGATAATCTCAGAGGTGAGGAAAAGTTTTTACATATAAAAATATATATAAATAAACTTGGAATTTGAACCCCATTTATTCCACAGCCACAAGTGAAAAGCACTGGCATTACAAATATGGCCTTGCATGCCAGCCCATCACAAAACACTTGTAACACTCTCTGAGAGACGCCACAATCCAGGTATGGACCAGAATGAGGTACTACTCCTTGCATAGTCTCAAATACAAGGAGTTCATGTGCAGGGACAGGCAACACTGAGATCCAAATTCAGTTTTTTCTCTATTCTCATTTGGCTCAGATTTGGAGCACCCACAGTCAACCATGTTCTGCAGACAGGGCTTCTCTGTATTTCAGTGAGGACAAGAAGAGATGCCAATATGCAGAATTAGAAGAAGATGAGACAGGTTCATTTGACAGTCTGTTGAAACATGGGCAACTGAGTAACTGGAGGCTGAGTGACTGGCAGGTACTATTTGTCATTGTTTCAAGCCATGGGTTATTCTAGAGGAAGAGACAATTTAAGGCAGCAATCCTCAGGGTGAAGCTTCAGCAAGATCATGCATTTGGATCTGAGCCTGCAAGGCAAAAATACAAAGGGATTATTGGAGCTGCTTGCTAGGAAGGATGGCATGCACATGCAAGATGGTGCCATGCTCAATATCATGCAAGGAAATCTCCTGCGAGCTCTGGCAAACAACACAAGAGCATTAGTGCACTTGACACTGAGTGCCTGCCTTCTAGAGCTGCAGTTACAGGCCAGCCTAGGACACTGCCACACCGAGACATCATTTTCATGGTGCATTTCCATCTGGTGACCTGTGTGCAAAGGGTCTCTCTAGTTTCACCTAAAAAGGTACAGAAACGCTGTCACAGATTAAATATATATATATATATATATATATATATATATATATATATATATAAAGGGTAACTCCTACACAGTTATGTACAGATATCTGAGCAGACACTCAAAATGTTACATCATACAAAGTCCTGTAAGAGTGTTATATAGAGGCCCTGCAGGTATTATCTGATGAAGATCCTCTAGCACAGATACTGTGTTGCCAAACTGCCTTTGCATCCCAGCAGTGGCTGTTTCCACCTACAGGAGAGGACATCCACGCAGGCAGTGATGTGTGGGAAGAGAACTGGTAAAGCAAGTGCTGCTGCCAAATAAATAGTAACTTGGATCTCCAGGGGTTTCTGTTTGGCCGGGAGGACAAGTCAACCAGCGGAACAGATTAGCCTAGCTACTTATGCAGACTCCTGGGAACAGCCCTACCTAAGCACAGCAAACCCTTCCCCCACAAGCTCTAATCTTACCAGAGCTCAGATACAAGCAACATGAAAGACCCCACATTGTTGCCTCCTCTTAAAGTCGGTGCTAAAGCTAAACCTGTCTTCATCAGGTTAGAGAGCCACGTTGCCTCCTCAAACCTCAATATCTCTAATCCTGCCTCACACCCACTCCTGAAGCTCAGAACTAATTCCCGGACCAGTGCTCCCAGCAAGCAGACTGGCAGCCCGTACCCTTGGCAGGGACTTGCAGCCAACCTGTATTTCCACTGGTGCAGCAAATCAGAACTGAATAGTCTCCTAACCTGAGCCTTATAGGGCACAGCGGTCTCCAGATCTACTGTCTGTATTGTTCACACTCACACTACACAGCCCAACTGTATCTGCTGCTCCAAGGGCAGCCCCTGCCAGGAAGACCCAGCAGGGCTGAAGTTCTGCAGAATCACAGCTGCTCCTTTGTCCTGATTTCCCCCAGCTCCTCTATGATTTCATTCAGCTGAAGTCACTACAGCTTTTCCAAGTCTATGTAGGCAGGGCAGATCCCTTGACAGTTTTTTTTTTTTTTTCTTTTTTCTTTTAAATAAGTACTGTTTGGGGGTGGAGGAAATGCAAAAGCCTGAACCTATAGGATAAAATTTCCACTAAGCCTCAGGGAAGAAGCTGCCTGATTGATGGGTAGCATTACTATAGAGGGAAAGAACAAACAGGGTGAAGATGCTGCCAGATGGGAAACTGAATCCTTCTTGGCTCAGTGCACATAGATGTAGCTGGCGGTATACATATCATTGGCAGATTCTGCAAACAAGCTTTAATTCTAAGCATTGCTAATATCAAATTCTGCCACTGTCTATTAGCAGCAACAAATATTGCACTCTAATGACTGGAGAGCTTGGAAAAACCTTTCCTTGTCCCACTCAGCAGATTTTACCTCTGACCTTAGTAGTTGCCAGCAAAAGAGACTGAAAGGAAATCTTTGAAATCTGAAATCTTTGCCCACACTCCTTCCACCCCTCCATCAGCTGGAACCTCCATGCAAAGACCCACGAGGGGTGGCTCTTTGCAGAAAGCAAGATGGTTTCTACGTGGGTGAGATCGTTGTGAGGGTTCTGGAGAAGGAGAAAAATCTCCTGTGTTACTAAGCAGGGATCTGAAGGCTGTTGCTGGGGGAGAAGCAGAAGAATTCCATAAAAGGAAAAATTATTCTGCCTACAACCAAACTACCTCACCTCTGATCTTGTCAGATCTTACAGCAGCAGGGCTGGTCAGCACAAGAGGGACAGTCCCAAGTGGAGCACAGATGGAGCTTCTCATCCCACATGGATCCTGTGTGCTTTTTAAGGTTTTATTTTCTGACAGGGAAGCGAGCACTCTATGATCCAGGGGGTGCTACGGGCACATCATATGAAGCATCTAATCCTGCTTTCTCATCTAATCCCAATAGGAGGAGTTCAGTAATGCCTGAATACAATCCCTCTTTCCACTTCTTTCTTTCCATCTGAACTGTTCCAGCTGCTTGCAAGCCTCAGCACTGTTTGAACATCTGAGCGTAAAATGTATTTCTATTAGAATTGATGGAAGGAACAGAGTGATCCATTGCAAAGTCATCCATTGAGAATCATAGAATCATTAAGGTTGGAAAAGACCTCTAACGCATCAGGTCTAATCATAGAATCACTCAGGTTAGAAAATATCTTAAAGATCATCGAGTCCAATCACAACCTAACTATACTACCCTAACTCTAACAATCCTCTACTAAATCATGTCCCTGAGCACCACATCCAAACAGTTTTGAAACGCATCCAGGGATGGTGACTCAATCAGTTCCCTGGGGAGCCTGTTCCAGTGCTTAACTACCCTTTCTGTAAAGAAGTTTTTCCTGATATCCAACCTAAACTTACCCTGCCACAACTGAAGGTCATTAATCTTCTCACTGGCCATCATCCCCCTACCACCAGGGCTGGCCACCTAACCGTATCCTTAAGTACCACATCTACACATTTCTTGAACCAATGATGGGGACTCCACCACCACCCTGTTACAGTGCCTGACCACTCAAGGTGACCTCTTGCCTGATGAACAGGAGACTCCCAGGATATGAACACAGGAACGGCCATGGCCCTTCCTGAGCTTAGAATTTCCACCCATTGGAGTTGACATGTTTCACTGTGGACTCCTAGGAAGAGACACCAGTTAAACTCATCCCTCTTTCCTGCAGCACCCAGGGATTACTTAAGGCAGTTTGTCTCCCTGTTTCGCCTCTGTACTGACAGCAGTGTTGCAAGTGCTGTGACACCACAGCAGCACACTGGGACATGGATGGCAGCAAGGTTAAGTATACCCTTGGCTCAAGCAAGTCAGTGTTGATTTCTCTCCATATGCCTGTTGTTTAAATTAACTGTATGACAAGCAGAAGGAAAAGAATATATCAGGAGAAGGAAATAACCAACTCTTGTCCTGCTGCTCTTTGGCCAGTAAAGTGATAAGACAGAAAAGAGAGAGCAGGCTTTTCCTCTGCAGCATTAAGAAGCTGAGAATTGCAGAGCAAATGAAAAGTATATTTGAAGATAGCACAAATCCTCGATAAAGCCTCTCTGAAACTTGCAGAAAAATTTCAAAGTGTATCAGGAAAGCTGGGATTCTCTAAAGGATAAATCCATTACACAGGGTGAACAGAGGAGGAGAGATAGACACAGATGGTCAGTCTGGGCTCTCCAAAGCAGGGCAGGAGCGTAGCATGAGCTTTAACCACTTTGCAGCACTTCAGATCTCTGTCAGGAATGGAGATGAAGCACCTCTCCTTCAGTCTCTCATTTCAGAGAGCCAGCATACTGGCATTGAAGGCAGAGACTGCTGGAGCAACCACAAGTGTTGCCTAGTCCCCATCCCATCTTTCTCTCTTCCTCAGGCAAGGAAAAGGTTGTGATCAGGGTGGTTGCAAATGTGGTGTTAAGGCCTTTGGAAGGAGCTGTAGATACAGTCACTAACCCAAAATCTTGGTATTCTCCAGTGCCTCCTAGAGGAGAGCAAGCAGAAGCAGGCTCTGCCTCATTTTCTAGATCTGCACTCGCCTTAGCTACCCCAGTGTGAAATCATTCAGCCTAAATTCTGTCTGCTCACAGAATGGCCAGGGTTGGAAGGGACCTCTCTGTCCGGTAGTTGAGGAAAACATTCTTTAAATGCTGAAGAGAGGAGCCCATCCTCCCCATGCTGCACATCCAGCATGAATTGCTCAGGAAGGCTTCTCAGAGGATACAAGCTATTTATCCCTTTCATAGAGGGATAGAATTAATAAACTTGGAAAAGACCTCTAAGATCACCTAGCCCAACCATCAGCCCATCCCCACCATGCCCACTGACCATATCCCTCAGTGCCACATCCACACGGTTCTGGAACACCTCCAGGGATGGTGACTGCACCGCCTCCCTGGGCAGCCTGTGCCACTGCAGCACCACTCTTTCAGAGAATTTTTTTTTTTTTTTTTTTTTTTTTTTCAAAACTAATACCCAACCTGAACCTCCCCTAATGCATCTTGAAGACATTCCCTCTCTTCCCTATTGCTGTTGTTATCTGACAAAAGAGGCTGACCTCTACCACACTACAAAC